>NC_136477.1:77696470-77804390 GCF_902686455.1 Sciurus vulgaris
CTAACCCAGTCCACCTGCCTCGGGTTTCCCTTTCCCATCAGTTCTGTACACTGCCACCAAATCATTACCTTAAAACAGCATATTTATTCAAAAGTCACTGTTTCAGGGAGAGAAAAAATCACAGCATCTTTAGTCTCAGTTCTATATTCCTACTTAATCTGGTTTTGGATACTCCCTAACTTCCCTTTGTGAGCATCACTTTACTGAGTTTATTTAACACACACAGAGAACCATAGAATTCCAAACTACCAGCCTTTCAACAACTCATCCCACAACCATCCAGCCCATAGTTCCCTGGATTCCAGACCCTCTCCAAGAGTGACTGTATCCACTTCCATGGTTGTAACTGTCCCTCACATGTTGATGACTCCCTCACTTCTCTTCAGCCCCAAACTCCTTCTCTCCAGCTCCAGCTGGATACTTACACCCAAATGTCCTACAGCCTCCTGAAACATAACATGGTCCCAAATGAACTCTTAACTCTAACCATTAGTTTACTCTGGCCTTTACCCTCTTCATGCACAACTTCTTCTTTCTTTCAACCCCAAGTTAGTCCCCTTGTCCTGTTGATGGAATTCCCTGAGTCCCTCAGATACATCTCCTCTGACCCTGTCCCACTCTGAACAGCCTTACATTCTCTCTGCCTTTCCCCTGGAATATTATGATAGAATCCTAATTCGATTCAGCCTCCTGCTTCCCAATCCATGCTGTGATTTCAAAAACAGTGAAGACTTGTGCCCTTTAAATGCTGACTACTGCCTTTTCTCTGACCTCATCTTTCCCTTGACCTCTAACATTCACGTATTATCTTCACTGTAGCATAAAACACTCACAAAATATTTGCCCTGTGGACCCTCACATTAACATATAATCTTCACTTGACTTCTTTTTTTTGAATTAGCATTTATTTTTTGAAAGAGTTAATATGTAAATTACAGAAAAATTAAAAATGCAAGCAAAGTGCAAAGTTATTCATTTTCAAGCAGCTTAGTTGTACATGCCTTCTAGGTCATGAGTATGGATACACAACATCCAATTTTTGTGTGATTATCATCATCATGAGTATCATGCTTTTCCACACATGAATATTCAGCAAAACAAAATCCAAAACCTACCTCATTTGACCACTTACACTCACGTAATATTGTAAGTCTGACCCAAGAATCTCACATATTGCTCCTTACTCTGGCCTCTGACACTCACAGAATGTTCACACTTGGCCTCCATCACTTACAAAATATTCTCACTTGGCCTCTGACTCTCAAATTGTATTCTCACTGTGGAACCTGACACTCACATAATACACTCACTGTGACTGAAAACAATTTTTCCCTTACTATGACTGTTGACACCCATATAATATTCTTAGTATGTACTATGTCCTTTAGAATTAACATAATATTCATACATTAGCATTTATAACTAATATAGTAGTTGCCCTGTTGTTCTAATACTAAATTATTATCAATCCTTTTGCATCCAAAATTAATAGTTTCCCTGAGTCCTTTCAAATTTATGTAATATGGAAAATGGTCTCTGAAAATAATATAAAAACTATTCTTTTGGGCTGGAGTTGTGGATTATTGTTAGAGCACTTGCCTAACAAATTTGAGGAATTGAATTCAATCCTCAGCAACACACAAAAGTAAACTGTCTCTTGGTCTTTCAATACTGATATTGTATTCCTACTATAGCATCAAAACTGCTGTAATCACTGCCCTCTGTCTGTTCATATTAAAATACTTTCCATTCTATAAAATACAAACAATAGAATAACTCACTGACTTGGGACTCTTAATATGAATATGATAAATTTGTTGTACCCCCTAAAACTAATAGTTGCCATATGTTCTTTAATGCTGAAGAAATATTCTTACTATTCCATGTTAAACTAATACAGTAGATTCCCTGGTACCATAAAGATGATTATAATATCCATAGTGGTCATCTAATGTTCATTTAATATCCTTGACATAACATCTAAAACTAGTAAACAGGTCCTCTATAGCATTTAGTATTAGCATGATATTTACACTATTCAACCTTATGTTAATGAAATATCTGCATTGTGACCATTGAACTAATAGAATATTAATTGGATACTATTAAATTAATGTATTAACTTTCATGTTGACTTTAATCCTAGCATGATATGCATACTTGAACTTCTAAAAGTGACATAAATATTTATGTATGGCCCTTAATATTAATATGATATCTATAGTATAACATTTCAAACTTTTACAATATCTGTCCTGTGTCCTTTAATATTGATGCATTACTCATACTAAAGCAAGTACAACTAATATAATTGCCTTGAGGTTTTAATACTATTACATAAACCACTGTACTGCATTTAATATTTAAAAAAATAGCTTCCATACCACTAGGATATTTTTAGAAGATGAGTGCTGTAGCATCCATAACAAATGTAATAGCTACCCTGTAGTCTTTTATACAAAAATAATATCCATGATGAAATAGCTCATAATAATATAATATCTGCACTTAGCTCTTAATAGTAATACCCATACAACAGAATCCAAAACTGATACAATATCTGTTCTGTGGACTCTAATTCTAATATGTAATCCATACTAGAGCATCAAAAGAGTTCCTCCCCTTGCCATAGACCTGCAAATGGCTTCTTGTGCAATGTAGAAATGTCCCAATGTCTCTTCCCATAGTATAATGTGGTTACACTACAAGGGACCCAAATACCACAACATCCTAGTGCCCAAGGAGTGTAGCTCCCTCCCCTCTTAATGAATCTACACCGGCATCTTGTTTCAAGAAAACAGAAATTAGCAGGGGTCATCAGATTTTACTTCTAAGGTGGTGTCATGGGATGTCTTGTTTTTGTCTGCTTCAGTATTCTCAGTGCAGAAAGCACTGCTTGGATTCCAGAGGTTTGTGGAAAAACTTGGTGTGGCAGCTCACAGAGGCCTAGGAACACCTGGAAATGGCAATGAGCTAAAATTGCTGTGATTCAGTTCTAAGTGCCTGAGATAAGTGAAAATATCTGTGCTATAAAATTTACCAATTCACAATTATATCAAGAAGAAAGGATGGTGTAAAATGGCCAAAGAGTTTGTTTAATATCATGGTCATATCCATGGGAGAGGACTTCATTTTCTCCATGTCTTTAGGGAAAGGCTATGTTTCTTCTCTCAGGTGGCAGCAAACTACTTCTTTATTGGGGTGAGTACTGAGGATTGCACTCAGGGGCAGTGAGCCACTGAGCCACATCCTGAGCTGTATTTGTATTTTATTGAGAGACAGATTCTCAATGAATTGCTTAGCACCTCACCATTTCAAAGACTGGCTTTGAAATTGGGATCCTCCTACCTCAGCCTCCCAAGCTTCTGGGATTATAGGTATGTGCCACCACACCCTGCCCCTGCATGCCACTTCCTTTTGCTTTATGTGCAGTTGAAGATAGGTAGTTTTCTCCTAAGATTTAAACTAAAATTTGGAAACAAGGTCCATTTTAGAAGGCAATATTGATTCAGTAGCTAAGGCTACTGGAACAAAGAGAGGAACACACAATTCAGTTTTGAGGACTGGAAAGGGAATAGGAGATCACTTCCCACAAGGAACAATTATTAACAAAATGCATCTTCACTGAGCAGACTGTTTTCAAAGTTGAATGAAACACAAGGAGGTGATATCTTTCCCTCCCCCTAAGGAACTTCAGGAATTACCTACCCATCCCAGGATATTAAGAACAATCTTCCTTGTGCACACAAAGCTAATTTGCTGTTCATTACCTTCTGACCAAAGGTGGGAGGCAGATGATATACATCTGGCCTGAAAAAGACTTGAAAATCCACACCATTATACACAATAACACCTGTGGGATGTCTCCCAAGATAGGGCATTGCTAACTGCTTCCATGTTCCTTGAAATTTCCTGGGGAATGACAAAATTTGGGGGGATCAACAAAATAAAAACCAACTCTGAATGGTGCTGGATTTCATGCACCATCTAACTCAAATGGATTTTAAAACAGGAAATCATCCATGGTTTTTAAACTGATAGAAGTCAAAGACATGATAATTTCTCTCCTTTTATCTCCTGCACCTAAATTCATTCATCTTATGATATTAGGCAAAGTTAAATCAGTTTCCATGTTATTATACACTACAGTTAAGTTAACAAGTGCAGCTGGTGATAGTTTCTCTTTGTTGGGCACTCCTGAAAAAATGCCTCAAAATTCCCATGCTTGGATCTTTACTTAACTATCCAAAATAGGAGAAAATAAGAACTCACAGACAGGGGGTGATGGGTCCTATTTCCAGTGGGTTTAATTCAAAAGGTGACAGATTCACTGTCTTAACAAATAAGTCCCATGAACAAGTATATCAATAAAGCCTACCTGAATGCTAGTGCCCTGACTCCAATACATATTTGTACCAATATCCTCAATATGGATCTGTACCAAATCATCTAGTGCAGGCTTTTACACTGTGAAGGACAGCATCACCAGTTCTAAGCACTGAGGCACCAAGCTCTCAGGGTTTTACTATTCCCTGTGTAAATATAGCATCCAAGACAAAGGTGTAATGTGCCAAATTCTCAATAGAAAAACACCAGAACAAGTATTTTTGAAAATAATGACTTTCTCAGATCAAGACCCACCTAGACAAAATAGTACTTTTTTAAATTTTCATTTCATTTTCTTATTCTTTTTTTTTTTGCTGTTTTCTTTTTTTCTATTGTAAACAAATGGGATACATGTTGTTTCTCTGTTTCAACATTGAATAAAGGTGTACCATTTGTGTAATCATAAATTTACATAGGGCAATGTTGTTTGAATCATTCTGTTATTTTTTCCCTTCTCCCCCACCCCTCCCACTCTTCTTTTCCCTCTATACAGTCCGTCCTTCCATTTTTGTCACCTTCCCTAACCCTCACCCTAAACCTAACCCTACCCTAACATTAACCCCTCCCACCCTCCATTATCTGTTATCATCCGATTATCAGGGTGATCATTCGTCCTTTGGTTTTTTGAGATTGGCTTATCTCACTTAGCATGATATTCTCCAATGTCATCCATTTGCCTGCAAATGCCATAATTTTATCATTCTTTATGGTAGAGTAATATTCCATTGTATATATATGACACAATTTCTTTATCCATTCATCAATTGAAGGACATCTAGGTTGGTTCCACAAGCTGGCTATTGTGAATTGAGCAGCTATGAACATTGATGTAGCGGTATCTCTGCAGTATGATGATATTAAGTCCTTTGGGTATAGGCCACTGAGTGGGATAGCTGGGTCAAATGGTGGTTCTATTCCAAGCGTTCTGAGGAATCTCCATACTGCTTTCCAGAGTGGCTGCACTAATTTTTAACCCCACCAGCAATGTATGAGTGTACCTGTTTCCCCACAGTCTCACCAACACCTATTGTTGCTTGTGTTCTTGATAATCGACATTCTAATTGGGGTGAGATGGAATCTTAGGGTAGTTTTGATTTTCATTTCTCTTATTACTAGAGATGTTGAACATTTTTTCATATATCTGTTGATTGTTGTGGATCTTCTTCTATGAATGTCTGTTCATTTCCTTAGTCCATTTGTTGATTGGGTTATTTGTATTCTTCATGTAGAGTTTTTCAGTTATTTATATATTCTAGAAATTAGTGCTCTATCTGAAGTATGAGTGGCAAAGATTTCCTCCCACTCTGTAGGCTCTCTCTTCGCATTACTGATAGTTTCCTTTGCTGAGAAAAAGCTTTTTAGTTTGAATCTATCCCAGTTGTTGATTCTTGCTTATATTTCTTCTGCTATGGGAGTCCTGTTAAGGAAGTCTGATCCTAAGCCGACATGTAGAACTTTTGGACTTACTTTTTCTTCTATAAGATGCAGGGTCTCAGGTCAGATTCTGAGGTCCTTGATCCATTTTGAGTTGAGTTTTGTGCAGGGTGAGAGATAGGGGTTTAATTTTATTCTGTTGCATATGGATTTCCAGTTTTCCCAGCTCCATTTGTTGAACAGGCAATCTTTTCTTCATTGCATGTTTTTGGCCCCTTTATCTAGTATGAGAAAACTGTATTTATTTGGGTTTGTGTCTGTGCCCTATATTCTGTACAATTGATCCACCTGTCTATTTTGGTGCCAATACCATGCCATGTTTGTTATTATTGCTTTGTAATATAGTTGAAATTCTGGTATTGCGATAACCTCCTGCTTCACTCTTCCTGCTAAGAATGGCTTTGGCTATTGTGGGTCTCTTATTCTTGCAGATGAGTTTCATGATTGCTTGCTCTATTTCTTTGAGGTACATCATTGGAATTTTAATGGGAATTGCTTTGAATCTGTATAGCACTTTTGGTAGTCTGGCCATTTTGACAATATTAATTCTGCCTATCCAAGAACATGGGAGATCTTTCCATCTTCTAAGGTTTTCTTTAATTTCTTTCTTTAGTGTTCTTTAGTTCTCAATGTAGAGGTCTTTCACCTCTTTTTTGAGATTGATTCCCATGTATTTTTTTTTTTTTTTGAGGCTATTGTGAATGGGGTAGTTTTCCTAATTTTCTTTCGGAAGATTCATCACTTATGTATAAAAAATGCATTGGATTTATGAGCATTGGTCTTGTAACCTGCTACTTTACTGAATTCACTTATGAGTTCTAAAAGTTTTCTGGTTGAATTTCCTGGTTCCTCTAATTATATAATCCTGTCATCAGCGAACAGGGATAGTTTCAGTTCTTCTTTTTCTCTTTGTATCCCTTTAATTTCTTCTGTTTTTCTAATTGCTCTGGCTAGAGTTTCAAGGACGATGTTGAATAGAAGTGGTGAAGAGGGCATCCCGGCCTTTTTCCAGTTTTTAGGGGGAAGACTTTCAGTTTTTCACCACTTAGAATGATATTGGCCATGAGCTTAGTGTACATGGCCTTTACAATGTTAAGGAGTATTCCAACTATCCCTAATTTTTGTAGTGTTTTGAGCATGAAGGGATACTGTATTTTATTGAATGCTTTTTCTGCATCTATCAAAATAATCATGTGATTCTTAACTTTGAATATGTTGATATGGTGAATGACATTTATTGATTTCCGGATGTTGTACTACCTTGCATCCCTGGGATAAAACCCACTTGATCATGGTGCACTATCTTTTTAATGCATTTTTATATGCGATTTGCTAAAATTTTTTTTGAGAATGTTTGCGTCGTTGTTCATTAAGGATATTGGTCTGAAATTTTCTTCTCTTGATGTGTCTCTGTCTCGTTTAGGTATCAGGGTGATATTGGCTTCACAGAATGAATTTGGGAGGGTTCACTCCTCTTCTATTTCATGGAATACCTTCAGGAGTATTCGAATGAGTTCTTTAAAGGTTTTGTAGAACTCGGCTGAGAACCCTTCTGGTCCCAGACTTTTCTTTGTTGGTAGGCTTTTGATGACCTCTTCTATTCATTGCTTGAAATTTATTTATTTAAGTTGTGTATATTCTTCTCGTTCAGTTTAGATAATTCACATGACTCTATAAAATGGTTGATGTCTTTGAGGTTTTCTCTTTTGTTGGAATATAAATTTTCAAAATAGCTTGTAATTATGTTTTGTATTTCACTCGTGTCTGTTGTGATATGTCCTTGTTCATTCTGAATTTTAGTAATTTGAGTTTTCTCCATCTTTCTCTTTGATAGTGTGGCTAAGGGTTTATCAGTTTTATTTATTTTTTCAAAGAACAAAGTATTTTGTTAATTTTTCTGATTGTTTCTTTTGTCTCAATTGTGTTGATTTCAGCTCTGATATTAACTATTTCCTGTTTTCTACTACTTTTGGTGTTGGTCTGCTCTTCTTTTTCTAGGGCTTTGAGCTATAGTGTTAAGTCATTTATTTGTTGATTTCTACTTCTTTTTTGAATGCATGAAATAAATATTCCCCATGAATAAATATTCCTCTAAGTACTGCTTTCATAGTGTCCCATAGACTTTGATATTATATGTCTTTGTTATCGTTTACTTCTAAGAATTTTTTTAATTCCCCCCCGATGTCTTATGTTATCCATTCATCATATAATAGCGTATGATTTAATCTCCAGGTATTGGAGAAGTTTCTGTTTTACATTCTGTCATTTATTTCAAATTTCAATCCATTATGATCTAATTGAATACAAGGTAGTATCTCTATCTTCTTGTATTTGCTAACAGTAGCTTTGTGGCATAAAATATGGTCTATTTTAGAGAAGGATCCATGTGCTGCTGAGAAGAAAGTGTATTCATTCTTTGTTGGATGGTATATTCTATATATGTCCTTTAAGTCCAAATTTTTGATTGTGTTATTTTGATCTATGGTTTCTTTATTCAATTTTTGTTTCAAAGATTTATCCAGTGGTGAGAGAGGTGTGTAAAATAGCCTAGTATTATTGTGTTGTGGTCTGTTTTATTTAGGGAATTGAGAAGAATTTGTTTGACGTACATAGATCGGCCAATGTTCAGGACATAGATATTTATGATTGTTATGTCTTGCTGATTTACGCTTCCCTTAAGCAGTATATAATGTCCTTCTTTATCCCTTCTGAGTAGTTTTGGCTCAAAGTCCACATTATCTGAAATGAGGAAGGTTTATTCAGCTCTTTTGCTGTGTCCATGTGCATGGCATGTTTTTTCCCATCCTTTCACCTTTAGTTTGTGGGTACCACTTTTTATTAGATGAGTCTCTTGCAGGAAGCATATTGTTGGATTTTTCTTTTTAATCCAATCAGCCAGTCTATGTCTTTTTTTTTTATTGTAAACAAATGGGATACATGTTGTTTCTCTGTTTGTACAAGGCGTAAAGGCATACGTTTTGTGTAATCATAAATTTACATAGAGTAATGTTGTTTGATTCATTTTGTTATTTTTCCCTTCCCCACCACCCCTCCCACCCCTCTTTACCCTCTATACAGAACTTCCTTCCTCCATACTTGCCCCCCTCCCTAACCCTAACTCTAACCCTAACACTAACCCTTCCCTCCCCCCCATTATGTGTCATCCTCCACTTATTAGTGATATCATTCGTCCTTTGGCTTTTTGAGATTGGCTTATCTCACTTAGCATGATATTCTCCAATTTCATCCATTTGCCTGCAAATGCCATAAACATTCCTTAACATTGTAAAGGCCATTTATGCTAAGCCCATGGCTAATATCATTCTAAATGGTGAAAAACTGAAAGCATTCCCCCTAAAAACTGGAACAAGGAAGGGATGCCCTCTTTCACCACTTCTATTCAACATCGTTCTTGAGACTCTGGCCAGAGCAATTAGACAAACCAAAGAAATTAAAGGGATACGAATTGGAAAAGAAGAACTCAAACTATCCCTGTTCGCTGATGACATGATTATATATTTAGAGGAACCTGGAAATTCCACCAGAAAACTCTTAGAACTCATAAGTGAATTCAGTAAAGTAGCAGGTTACAAGATCAATGCCCATAAATCCAACGCATTTTTACACATAAGTGATGAATCTTCAGAAAGAGAAATTAGGAAAACTACCCCATTCACAATAGCCTTGAAAAAAATAAAATACTTGGGAATCAATCTCACAAAAGAGGTGAAAGACCTCTACAATGAGAACTATACAACACTAAAGAAAGAAATTAAAGAACACCTTAGAAGGTGGAAAGATCTTCCATGTTCTTAGATAGGAAGAATTAATATTGTCAAAATGGCCATACTACCTAAAGTGCTATACAAATTCAATGCAATTCCAATTAAAATCCCAATGATGTATCTTACAGAAATAGAGCAAGGAATTATGAAATTCATCTGGAAGAATAAGAAACCCAGAATAGCTAAAGCAATCCTTAGCAGGAAGAGTGAAACAGGGGGTATTGCAATACCAGATCTTCAACTCTACTACAAAGCAATAGTAACAAATACGGCATGGTATTGGTACCAAAATAGAAAGGTAGATCAATGGTACAGAACAGAGGACACGGACACAAACCCAAGTAAATACAATTTTCTCATACTAGACAAAGGTGCCAAAAATATGCAATGGAGAAAAGATAGCCTCTTCAACAAATGGTGCTGGGAGAATTGGAAATCCATATGCAACAGAATGAAACTAAACCCATATCTCTCACCATGCACGAAACTAAACTCAAAATGGATTAAGGACCTCGGAATCAGACCAGAGACCCTGCAGATTACAGAAGAAAAAGTAGGTCCAAATCTTCACCTTGTTGGTCTAGGATCAGACTTCCTTAACAGGACTCCCATAGCACAAGAAATAAAAGCCAGAATCAACCACTGGGATAGATTCAAACTAAAAAGCTTTCTCTCAGCAAAGGAAACTATCAGCAATGCAAAGAAAGAGCCTACAGAGTGGGAGAATATCCTTGCCAATCATACTTCAGATAGAGCACTAATCTCCAGAATCTATAAAGAACTCAAAAAACTCTACTCCAAGAATTCAAATAATCCAGTCGACAAATGGGCTAAGGAAATGAATAGACACTTCACAGAAGAATATCTACAAGCAATCAACAAACATATGGAAAAATGTTCAACATCTCTAGTAATAAGAGAAATGCAAATCAAAACCACCCTAAGATTCCATCTCACCCCAATTAGAATGGCGATTATCAAGAATACGAGCAACAACAGGTGTTGGCGAGGATGTGGGGAGAAAGGTGCACTCATACATTGCTGGTGGGGCTGCAAATTAGTGCAGCCACTCTGGAAAGCAGTGTGGAGATTCCTTAGAAAACTTGGAATGGACCCTCCATTTGACCCAGCTATCCCACTCCTTGGCCTATACCCAAAGGACTTAAAATCAGCATACTACAGAGATACAGCCACATCAATGTTCATAGCTGCTCATTTCACAATAGCCAGACTGTGGAACCAACCTAGATGCCCTTCAATTGATGAGTGGATAAAGAAGCTGTGGTATATATATGCAATGGAATATTACTCAGACATAAAGAATGATAAAATTATGGCATTTGCAGGCAAATGGATGAAATTGGAGAATATCATGCTAAGTGAGATAAGCCAATCTCAAAAAGCCAAAGGACGAATGATATCGCTAATAAGTGGAGGATGACACATAATGGGGGGGAGGGAAGGGTTAGTGTTAGGGTTAGAGTTAGGGTTGGGGGGGCAAGTATGGAGGAAGGAAGCACTGTATAGAGGGTAAAGAGAGGTGGGAGGGGTGGGGGGAAGGGAAAAAATAACAGAATGAATCAAACAACATTACTCTATGTAAATTTGTGATTACACAAATGGTATGCCTTTACGCCATGTACAAACCGAGAAACAACATGTATCCCATTTGTTTACAATAAAAATAAAATAAAATAAAATAAATAAAAAAATAAAAAGATAAAAAAAAGAAAAGATCATAAGAAATATAAAGGTAAAAACCTAAAAGATTAGCAAAAAAATGGAAGACACTTCAAAATTGCAAGACCAAGAGAAGTATATGGTTTCTCCTTCCTGATATCATTAAAATGTCAACACTTGTTTCCACAACTTCTACATGTACAAAGTACCAGCTTGGGGAGGTTTCTGCAGAGCAACTATATTTCTACTTGTTTCTTCTCAATTCGACCCCAAACAGGCCAATGCTTCCTCTGGAGACTTTAATGTGAAAAACTCATCCTTGCCTACCAGGAAGTGTTATGGAACCCTTACCAGTTGAAGAAGAGAAGGTAAAATTTAATTTATTTGCAGAAGATATACAAGCTTATGGAATCAAATGTGTCAGATTTCAAAATGTAATTTTCTAGTTTTTAAATTTAATTTATTTCAAAACTGGAAATTAGGTGTTACCTTAGTGATTAAAAACCTTTATGCACATCATTATTGATGTTTATTTTGCCAGGGCATCTCTCTGAGTCTTCCTCAGAAGTGCACTGGTCATTTATCTTGTGATGCATATCAAAGAGAAAAAGATGGCATAACAGGACCTATAGAAGGTAAGAACCACATATTATAAAATCACTTTGGCTATAATGTTTATTTAAAACATGGATACTAGTAGATCTAATTGTTGAAGATTTAAACATAAGAAACATTAGAAATTAAAAAGAGTGAAATGGTAATAAATGGCCTACCTTATTAAGTTTCAGTGACTGATTAAATTGAGAATGTCAATAAAGGAGTTGAATTACATTTCAGGATCTCCTTAGTGTGGAAGTCCTCTCTGCCATGTCCCATATGGATAAGGAAAGTGTTAACTGGTGCAGGAGGATGTTGGCTGTTTTTCAGTGTATTTACCAAAAACTTATGTACTTAAGAAACACACAAGAGCCAATAATCTTTTTAAATGAGAGCAGGCATGATGGGTCTGGCCTTACATTGTCTGGCCTCTAACAACAATTACTCACCCAACTCTCTTTCATTTTATTTTTTTTTCTTTAAAATTTTCTGCTTTTGAAATCTAAGGATTTTTTTATTTAAACAAATGGGGTACATGTTCTTTCTCTATTTGTATATGGAGTCAAGGCATACCATTTGTGTAATCATAAATTTACATAGGGCAATGTTGTTTGATTCATTCTGTTATTTTTTCCCTTCCCCCTACCCCGCCCACCCCTCTTTTTTCTCTATACAGTCCTTCCTTCCTCCATTCTTACCACCCTCCTTATCCCTAACCCTAAAAGTAACCTTAACCCTAACACTAACCCCGCCTACCCCCCATTATATATCATCATCCACTTATCAGTGAGATCATTTGTCCTTTAGTTTTTTGAGATTGGCTTATCTCACTTAGCATGATATTCTCCAATGTCATCCATTTGCCTGCAAATGCCATAATTTTATCATTCTTTATGGTAGAGTAATATTCCATTGTATATATATATGACACAATTTCTTTATCCATTCATCAATTGAAGGACATCTAGGTTGGTTCCACAAGCTGGCTATTGTGAATTGAGCAGCTATGAACATTGATGTAGCGGTATCTCTGCAGTATGATGATATTAAGCCCTTTGGGTATAGGCCACTGAGTGGGATAGCTGGGTCAAATGGTGGTTCTATTCCAAGCGTTCTGAGGAATCTCCATACTGCTTTCCAGAGTGGCTGCACTAATTTTTAACCCCACCAGCAATGTATGAGTGTACCTGTTTCCCCACGTTCTCACCAACACCTATTGTTGCTTGTGTTCTTGATAATCGACATTCTAATTGGGATGAGATGAGATCTTAGGGTGGTTGTGATTTGCATTTCTCTTATTACTAGACATGTTGAACATTTTTTCATATATCTGTTGATTGCTTGCACATCTTCTTCCGTGAAGTGTCTGTTCATTTCCTTAGCCCATTTGTTGATTAGATTATTTGTATTCTTGGTGTAGAGTTTTTTGAGTTCTTTATGGATTCTGGAAATTAGTGCTCTATCTGAAGTATTAGTGGCAAGAATATCTCGTAGGTTGCCTGCTTCTCATGCTGGAGGCCTGGGTTTGAGTCCCCAGCACTGTGGGATTATGGAATTCTCTTTTATTTTTAATTCACAAGTAAATGTTGTTAAGACATGGAGGAGCTTCTTCTGTGATCAACAAGATAGAGTGGAGGTAGGAAGCCATCCTCTTAGGGGAGATACTCCAGAAGGAGACAGGGAACCACTGGCATGCAGAACAACATGCTGCCTGGTAATCTAGGACAGACCTTTGTGCCTGTTAGTTCCTAGAAATCAGGGCTCTGCATCCCATGGCTCAGCCTAGTTTGATTCTGCTAAATAAGGATTGCTGCCCATAGCTTATATCAGAGGATAGTTGGTAAATAAAAAAGTGGAGAGAAGAAGAGAGAACGAAGAATAAGAAAGTTAAATATAACAGACAACAATAGAAAGCAAAAGAAGTGGGCATACATTGTGAAGGGAGGTAAAAACGGATTAAACTTTAGAAAGTGGAAGAGCACAGGATTAGAAAAAGTGAGTTTCTTGTAACAACACAGGTCTGAGAGACAGAGTAAAAATTTCCAACAGTTCTTTTTTTTTATCAACAATGGAAAGTAATTAAAATATGCATGCCACATCATGCAGTGCTATATTTGGTTTGCAATAAATAAATATGAACACAATGATCTACCAGAGATACATGTAATTTATTGCTATGTGAAAGTTTCTGATTTCCTAGAAATGTAAATATGGTACAGGATAATATAATCTGGAATTGAAAAAAGATAGGACTATTATGAAAGGATCAGTAAAGTCTACCCTGATAAAATGTTCACTGAAAGATAATAAATACTAATACATCTACAATTTGGGAAACAAAATATGAGGATTTCAAATAGGCAAATTATGTTACAGGAACTGGTAGAAGAGTAGTTATACCCAAGAATGCTCAATCTTTACTGAATCCAATTTTGGTGACCATGTTCAAAATGCACATTTTACTCAAAAGGTTTTTCCATCCACATTTCTAAAACATGTAAAGATGTTTCCAATGCTCCTGATCCACAGACTGCATTCTTATTTGCAAGGGAGGTAACTGCCTTGAGGAAGTCTAAATGAAGATCTGTTGCATATTAATTCAATCATAACCAGATCCAGTGAAAGCACAATATATATTTTTTTATCTCACAATATTTTTTTTGGTGCTTTTCTGTGTCATGCTACAGCCTTCCCTGTTCTTACCATTTTCTGCCTCTGGATGATAGTCTCACTCCTTAAGCTGCTCTTCATACCAACCTCCAGAAATGGTACCTTTTTTCTCAACTAACTCTTACCAAAAACTTATTCAGTTATTGGTTCAAATAATTAGAACTGTTGAGCATATCTCTGGGGAGAGGAAAAACAAGAAAGATACAAAAATTATATTCCTAGGCAACGAAGTACATTGACACACCTGAAATCACAGTGAACCAAGAGACTGGTATAGGAGGATCACAGGTTCTAGGCCAGCCTCAGCAAAGAGTGAAGCCATAGCAATTTAACAAGAAGTTATCTCAGAAATAAATAAATAAATGTCAGTCAGTTATTAAGAAAGTAAATAATGCTGAAGATGAGGCTCAGTCATATACTTCTCCTGGGGTATATATCTGGTACCAAATATATGTATTTTAATATACAATTACTGGAAAGGAAGAAATTGTAATAGGAATAATTGAAGACCAAACTCTAGAAATTGCTTTTGAATAGCTCACAGGAAAGGGAAATGAACTAGGTAACTCTGGAAAGAAATGCAAAGGAAACAAGAGGAAGCATCTCAGCTGGCCCAGCTTCTTAAACTTTGTTCATTTAATTAAACTTGATTCTACACAGGTCACTGAAAATTGTCTATCCTCTGTATTTCTGGAAACACTCCCTCCATTCAGGCCTGCATGAATGTCACACTGCACTGTTGCCTTTTCATTATTCATCTGTATTCTCACAAAGACCCTTCATGTCTACCACCCAGAGCATTGATATTGGTCTAGCTATACTGCAAAAGATGGGAGAGCAAATGTATTCCAAATGGAAGGGGCTGGCTTCCAGCATGGCGAAAGTGAAGAGTGTGGAGGTTTCAGGCTCCGGTAGGAGCACACACTTTTTCTCTCTCCCCAGAGGCTTTCTCTGTGCCTTGGGACACCTGGATATTGAGGAGTGGCTTCCATGACCTTGTGCCTGCACCACAGACAGCGCCTGATGCCACAGATGGGCGGCTTGATAGTGCGGTGCCTTCACGGTTCTCATGGCAACTGGAGACGCTTCCGGTCCTGGCTGCTTGAGACTGAGATTCAAAACAAGTCCAGGCTCTGTGATGATGGTAAGAAGACAGATGAAGGGAGCAAGGACCGGGGCCTGATGTTTTAAGAAATGGGATCCCAACCTTTTGACCCGGTTGAAGGTCAATGGTGTGTGCAGGGCACATCCTAGCAGGCCATGGATTGCTCCATGTCCAGGCAGGACAGGGGACCCCACTGAAGCCTGACAGCTCACACTACCCTCCAGGACTTCTAGGTGGTGCTGGGATGCTTTGGCCACCCTGGGCATTATGACAGCCTGATCACCTAGGTTCTGCTGAGGGTAGGTTGCACACCCAAGGTCTAGGGGACAAGGCAGGGATGAAGGGTTTCATGAAGACACATTGGTTACCAGCTTAGCACTGGCTCAGAGACATTTCCCTCCAAAACTGCTCCTACAGGTCTGGGCACACCTGGGCTTTGGCCAAGTCAGGTAACTTGCCTTGGACCCTAGCAACCACATGGCATGATGACTGCTGGCAGCTCAGGGCCAGGGTGCATGCAGCACAGCTCCCTGGCTTAGCTGCTTCTTGAATTGGGAAACATCACACCCAGTATGGTTGGTTGCCCCTCCTTTCTGAGATTGGCCTTAGGTCTTCAGGCCTGTGTGGATTGGCTACAGCTTGGTAGCATCCGAGCCCTGTTCTGCCCATCTGGTGCCTCTTTCCCTGCAGGGTGTGTCTGAATGGACTTGCCAATGGAGGCGGGTAGGGGTTGGGTTTCTGGTGGCTCCATGTGTGTAGGGATAGTCTGGCATGTGGGTTGGGGCAAGGGGACTTTACATCAGGAGCTTCAAAAGAGCAGCTGGGTGGGAGTCTCCAAGGGCTTGGGAGTTGGGCCTAAGGTGTGAAGACCAGAACCTTCCCCATGTGTTCATGTGGTACTGGTGTCTGGCCTTGCTTCCCAGTGTAATGCATCACAGAAGTCAGGAGCACGTGGCAGGGTCTGTTGCAGTCAGAAAGCCAACCTACCGTCTCCACCCAGTCCCTCTTTTCTGCACTTTCCCTTAGAAAAAACTGTTTTCTTTTCTCAATTAAGGGTCCCATTCAATCTGCACCCAGCCCTGTCTTCCCCAACAGCCGATGATGGTATGCTGGAGGAAACCTGTATCCTGGGAGGGTTCTGCACCCCATCCTAGAACCTTTGGAGTTTCCTTCAATCAAGGGACTGGGGTACAAAGATTAAATGAGAGTGTGCCCAGTCCCTGCTAGGGACAACCTCACCAAGCCAGTCCCATGGCCAGGGATCACAAACAGGCAGAATTCCCTGCCTCCAGAAGCCACATTCAATCCTCACTTTCAGGAGAGTATTCCACAGAAGCAACTTAGGCAGTGAATAAGATCTTATGTTCAAAATTCATCACCAGCAAACTTCCCCAACCCCCAGAAGGAGATATCCCTCCTTGGTGGGGTGCACTGCAGTAAGAGAGTTTGATCCACTAAATGTGTTTATCATACTAGTGGGACTGGTGCTGGCAACAGCTGTGTCTCTTCTGTGAATAGGGTGTAGGCATGTGAAGTCAGGTGGACCCTTGCTGCCCATCTGGCAGCCCAGGGCCTCTGGTGAGCCAGAAGCCACACCAGGAGTTAGAGGAAAGGTTTAGCCCTTGGAGGAGAAGAGGTCAAAAGAAAGGAGATGGCCAGGCCAGTGGACCTGTTGATAAGTGCAAGGGACAGAGGAGAAGGTCAGACCCCAGGTGGATGGCTCTAGACAGCACCCGGGTCAGTGCTTTGCACTATCAACCATTAGGGTTTTTAGAAGAAAATTCTAGAAGGTGTGTGATGTATTTCTCCTCTCTCAGGTTTGCTCTTACTGTTCTATGCAGGTGTTGCTGTCCTCAGGGTCACATATCACACAGACTTGTTCTGAAGATAGATAGATGGAAAGAACAAGCTCTGTGATGGAGAAGATGCAGAGATTCCTGATACAACTGAAGGAGTGTGAGGGCTGCTTATAGCCCCCAACAGAGCTGGTGATCCTGGCAGGCATGCTGTGCTAAGACATCCAGGATGATCTTGCCAAGTCACAGCCATTGGTTGCTGCCATTCTGGAAAGCCAACTCCACCTGCATCTCCTGGACAATGTGGATGTGGTCCTGCTGTGTGCATGTGTCCTGGTCTATCAGGAGAACTGCAAGCAGCCTGCTGGCTTCTAGAGGAAAGCCTGCATGGTACAGCAGGGTGTAGAGGGAGGGAGAGGCTGCTTCCACTATACCCAGCAGGACATGAGCTCAGTCAGGATGACCTACCCTCACTGGATCAACTTTAACTGGCTTGGAAACAGGAAGTAAAATTTCCTAATCAATAAGTCCATGTTCAGTGGTCATCCTGTTGTGCACTGTGCTAAATAATTAAAAAAAAATCAAATCATGAGACATGATCCACCTTTGGAGAGCTATGTCCTTGTCTTGTAAACCCAGGATCTCAATATGCAGTAAGTCTTGTTAGAAATAAGGAGGTGGCACACAAAATGATACTATGCCCAAAAGGGAGTAGGCAAACCTTTACTTCGGGTAGGCTATGCTACCAGAACCTGCCTAGTAATTGTCTGGGTAGGCTGTCCACCTGCTTTTATGTCTAACCTAATGCAGTGCTGCCCTTCACTCTGACTTGAGGAGTTTGCGGTTATAGTCTACTTAATTGACTAATTTTACAATTAGGGCATGAAAAAGAGAAGGGTTACAATGGGATCTTAAGGCTGAATACTAGATTCTGAAAATAAACTACCAGACCTTCTATTGCTCACACTCTGAAGACCAGAAATGTCTCTCCAGTCATCTGGTGGTATCTTGGATCTCAGCATTTTTGAGATCACAACCTGACCTTATTGATAGAGAGCCACTTGTAATCTTTATTTGCCCATCTACTATGAGGATTGTGCTTCATGCTACTCTCTAAACAGTGGTGTATATGATTAAAGTGTATCCAGGTGATGCTGGGCAGTTTCCAAATAGTGATATATATTGCCCAAAGGGGATATTTTTGGTACCAGGGATTTAACTCAGGAACACTCAACCACTGAGTCACATCCCAAAACTTTTTATTCATTTATTTTATTTTAATTTTGAGACAGGAACTCACTAAGTTGCTTATGGCCTTGTTAAGTCCAACCAACAGCCAGAGGGATCTGTAAAGAGAAGGTGTACATCTGGCAGGATCCCCAGGGATTGTCTCTGGGCCTACCTACTTTTCAGTCCTGTGTTTGAGCCCCCAGTTCCCTTAAAGAATAAGTGACATCTTCCTCATCCTAGAACTCCCAAGATTTTTCTTTCTAGGACCTGTTGATACTTTTCTCCCTCTGCCAGAGTCTGTGGCCTGCCTTACCTCATCTTGCTGAGGAGAAGCCCCAGAGAGGATTATAACCTCAGTCATGATGGCTAACAGGTATGTTTAATGATGTAACATGTAGCTGAGATCTGAAGGAACATGGCCACTGCACCTAGCACAGGGCAGAACCTGTCCTGTGCAGGGACTTTTTACCAGAGCCAAGTCCTGTATCTGGGTCAGGGCTGCCAATAGGGTTCTGAGATGGCAGGGGGCCATGGAATCACAACCTCAGAAAGCCAGGGCATGTAATTTCCAGTACTTTCTGCCAGTTCTGTGGACATGGTACCAGAGCAACAGGGTGGGCTGTCAGGGTTTAGTAAATGGAGGGGCCACACAGGGTACTGGAAGTGCCAGCCTGGGCATCCTTAGTTGTTGGTCAAATCTGACTCAGGATGAGTGAGCTGTTACTGGGCAAGGATAGGGTCCCCTTTATCCTCAACTTTGAACATTTTTTGCATCTAAAGGCCTGGCCCTATTTAGTAGTCATTCACTTAAGTTGTGGGTCAATACTGGCCCCTTGGGTCCAAAACCTGTGGAACTGAAAGTGGTGTCACCCTAGTTGTGCACCCAAACATGGGTTGTCAGGCCTCTCCATGCTTTAACTTCTTCATCTGTGCAGCTGAGAACCATCCTCTGTTGGGAAAGGTGAAGAGTGTCAAGGTGGGTTGACAGATCTGGCTACTTGAAGAGTGAGGTGAGGTTCTTAGCATGACTTGAAAAATGCCTGGGTGTTCAGGGCAATTCCTCAGAGCCTTGTGGGCACTTTAGTACCTGCCCTGCTTCACCACACTGTGGATGTGATGATCATTGTGTTCAATCCCAGACATTAATCCCTTCACCAAGGTTGGTTTGCAGGGTTATGTGCCAGGGAGCTCAGAGCATCCAGGACTCAGCATGTTCTTCCAGAATTGCCATGTGCCAGGAAGCAGCAAGGAGCTGGTGCAGCTCGGGAATGACATCCACTACAGCATAGATGCGAGGATGCTGAGTGTGGTGGTGCTGACCAACCTGTAGAGCTACTGCTGCATAAGAGGTTCTGTGGGCATATGTCTGCACTGGTTCCACCAGTGTTGCCAAGGGGTTGCATGTACCACCAAGGCCCCAGTGAGGAACTGGTGGGAAGAGCAAGAGTTTACAGCCACAACACCATAAGCAGTATGGCATCGGTGTTTCTTGCTGGCTGTGAGCCAGGCCCAAGCTGCACTCCCCCTGCTTCCTCAGGAGTAGGTGGCTGAGGTCATGTTCATGACCATCTCCTCCCATCAGCCACCTGAGCCTGGATGGATGATAGAACCTGTGGTTAGTGACAGTGGACCTGATGGTAAGTGTATCTCATATCTAGTCCTCAGGGAGCCTCTCAGGGTGATAGGAATGGAAGTGTGGCAAGGAATGAACAGGAGTAAATCATAGAAGGAAGTACTGGGAGGCAATGAGAAGGCAAGACAGGTTGCAGTTGGGTGAACAGGAAGTGAGTCTCAGGCAGTGTTTTGTGAACCACTGTGTCCCACAGGTCTGTGCTGGAGGCTATGCCATATGGACTATGCCAAGATGGCGCCTGGCAGCCAGCCAGAAGTTGTTTTGATCACATCAGTGGTGAGGAGGTTGATTAACATAAGCACACCCAGGTGATTTTTCATTGGCCATATTCAATTAAGTCCACGCACACAATGCGTGCACATGTGTTCTCGAGTGCTCCTAATTGTGACTGCTCATTTTGAACTTTGCTGTCATTGGATGGCTAGCTCCTTGCCTAATAATTGATGTCAGCCCTACCCTTCACCTCCTGGAGGGGATATAAACTGGCTCTTCTCCAGTGCCAGGTTTCCCGGGTTTCCTTAATCAACAATAAACCGTTCCGAATTCAAGAGCCTCGATATTTGTTTGTCTCCTGTGCCAAATTGACTCTGATAGATGGCATCAGGTCTGGGCTTGAGGAGGAATTCTGGATTTGGGAAGAGTGGTGGGTCAGCAGGGTGCATGGCCCAGAGGGACTCCTCAGGCAGACTCCTTGCAGTGCTCTGTGCTTATGTGTCAGGGAATGTGCATTACTGTGGGAAAGGCTGTGGATAGGAGAGATGTCCCCTAGAAGGAGGTTTATGTATGGGGTTTCAGGGTGACAAGTGCCATCATCCTCAGAGAGCTGGTCCTGATCAGGAAAAATGTGGAGGATCCTGGTCCAAAACCACCATCCTCATTGTCTTCATCCAGGAACCCACCACCCTACTCCATCTGCTCCAAAGGACTCAAGAGCTGGCACTATCCCAGAGATGTGTGCCAGAGGCTAGAGGACATTGCATTAGCCATGACCACCAAACCCAGAAAGGTTCAGCAGGTAAGGATTACAGGCCACCCCAGGTGACTCCACTGGCACCCTCAAAAGTTCCCCAAGCACCATAGGGGGCTTTTCTCACACCTCAGGCAGGTACATTGACCACCAGATGGCTCCCCATGTCCTCCTTGGCAACTCTCCCCAGCTTCTACCAGCACAGGCTCTCCCCTCCTCCACTCAGGTTACTTCTCCCACTCCACAGGTGCTCCTCCTAGCAAAAGGTGGCTCTTCCCACTATGGCTTCTTCAATCCCAAGGGGGCTCCCTAAACTCCTTCCTGTACTTTCTCTCCCCCAGGTGTCTGCTCCTCTCCTCGAGTGCCCCACTCCACCAGTGTCTCCCTCACCTTTGTCCATTCTTTTCTCTGTCCTGGGTACCTTCCCCTGTCCCTCAGTCTCCTCCAATTATCAGTCCCCCTGCTACTGGTACCATGTCCCCTTGAATTCTTCCCTCCAGGGTTGCTTTCTCAGATGGGATGTGCCCACTCTGGAAAATCTGCAGGGGTTCCCAGAGCTGAGATGAGCCTTAGAAAACTAGGCCTATGGTCATTACAGGCAAAGAAGTGGCCCTGGCCAGGAGCATCTGCAGGCCCTGCCCTTCCAGGGGTGCAGGATATTCCACAACTAGTCTTTGGGTGCTATGGAGTTCAGCTGGAAGGGGTTGGGGTCAGCTTGGGAGGCAGGTTCTACATCTGGCTGGGAGTGGGGTCAGCACAGAAAGTGGGGCCCATGTGTCCTGTCCACATGGACCTGCTCTGCCTCCCCAGCACATGCTCACAACTCAGCCCACTCTCCAGTGAGAAACTGCATGGCCTATTGCTCTGCAGTCCTTGGAAAGCTTAGCAGGGCTTACACCACTTACTTGGTGGACATGAGTTGCCCCAGCCAGCTCTGTGCCTTTCTGTATCCCAGAGCTAGAAGTATTGTTGGGCAGGAGAATTTTCCTTTAGAGACAAGCTTAACCACTAAGCAGGTGTACAGCTGTTTTGCCTATTACCAATGGCACCAAAAGATACTTTTTGAGCCTGTGCTGTCAGTCTGAGTTGCTTAAGATATCTCTAAAATGTTGAGGCTGACTTTGAACTCAAGATTCTTCTGCATCTGCATTCCCAGACACTGGGATTATGGGCGCACACCATCACACATACCTTCTATATGCCTTTTCTTTTTTTTTTTTTTTTTTTTTTTTGCACATCTGCTTTTATCACACCCATTACATCTCCCAGGGTTTCAAGAACCCCATCTGAGAATTCTCTGCATAGGGCCGCCTCTTCCTGTTGCCACTGCAAGGAGTAGCTTCCAGGTTTGGGTGTGGTGGCATTGCCATTGCTGGAGCTTTCATTCCTGCTTTGCTGGGTGGCTCCAGTGGTTGCTGAGTGGAAATCTTGTTCTTTTTTCCTTGACTCCCTTTTTTTCTTAGAGAACATCCTTAATTAGCTTTCACAACAAAGCACCAAGAAGGTAAATTTTCTGAATTGCTAAATGTCTTAAAAATGTCTGAAATTAACCCTTCAACCTGACTAACCAATTGGCAGGGGCAGAATTCTGAGATGGAAACACTTCCCTTCAGAAATGTAAAAAAAGTCACCTTTTAAAAGAAGTTGGTGTGGTTAAGCAAGGTGTTCAGCTCTTGGCAGACAGCCTGCCTTTGCCTACTCAGAACTTTTGGGTTTCTACTCATCTTGCTATTCTGAATCTTCATACTGGTGGTCCTGGCTTGGACTTTTGAATTGTCTTCTTGTTACACCTTTCAGTTTACAGAACTAAGTCACCTATGACCCCTGGGTGTCCTCTTGTACTGTTCCCATTCAGCTGCCCCAAGTCTGTGGGCCTGTCTCTGCTTCCCAACTACAGGATGCTTCTGTCTCTCAGAGTACTCTCTAAGTTCTGATGAATGAGCAGGCAGAAAAAGCAGGAGCAGAGTCACATACAAGGTGGTCAGACAGGTCTTGGGCAGCTGGACACAAGGGAATCTTGTAACAGTTGTGGCAGGAGAGAGGCCAGCACAATCTCCACCCAAGATATGGGTTCAGTATCTGAGGCCACAAGATCAAAGGTGGTTGTCCTGCCTTACATGCTCAGGGCAGAGAGAAACCTGCCTTCTCCAGCCCTTTCCTCTTAAACCTATGTACACTTAGAGCTGACCAAGTTATGATAGATCATCTTTAAGAATGAAGCAAATTCTGAGTTATTCTCAGACACATCTTATAGGGGGAGAAAGACAGGTTGAGGCAGGGTGAGGTAGTGATATTTTTACCTCAGAGAGACCAAGTATGAGTGGAGAAAAAGGAAACCTCAGTGGCTGGTGGTCAGGTTCCTGTGCACCTGCCAAAGAAGGATGGCAGAATGTACTGCACATCTTCATGGTGGTGGAAGGGAGTGTGCAGCAGATTCTGGCTCAGTGGCACTTGGTGGAGAGAGACTGGGATGACAGAACACAGTTTGAAGTCAGTGGATCACATGATCACTTGGTCTCTGGAAACCTGAGGAAACTTGTGGAATCAATGTTGGTACAGATTCTTCCAGAGAGGTAAGTGAAGGCCTAACTTGCTGAGCCTGTCTCTAGGGGCCCAGGATATTGGGCTGGATGCTGTGTCTACCTCCCCACTTGAGGCACACATGGACCACACTCCTGCTCCTACCAGTGGGTTCTGGACTTTCTTTACTTGCAGGCTTTACCAACCCACCTGAGCAGCAGTCCCCAGAATTGTACCTGGAGGAAGGTGTATGTGCAAGTGTTGTGTCAGCAGAGATAGGCAGCTTCCTGGTGGCACAGCCCCCATCATAGTTTCCTGAACATTTCCTCCTGGAAAGGTAAGCCCCAAGAGCCACTTGGATTGCATGGTGCTGTGTGTAGGCCACGAAGTAGGGCAGGGCCTGATTTACAGATCCACTACCTCAGATATTGCCAGTCAAGGCCTGTCCTATGGATTTCTTTTTTTTTTTTATTGTAAACAAATGGGATACATGTTGTTTCTCTGTACATGGCGTAAAGGCATACCATTTGTGTAATCATAAATTTACATAGAGTAATGTTGTTTGATTCATTCTGTTATTTTTTCCCTTCCCCCCACCCCTCCCAAACCTCTTTATCCTCTATACAGTAGTTCCTTCCTCCATACTTGTCCCCCTCCCTAACGCTAACTCTAACCCTAACACTAACCCTTCCCTCCCCCCCATTATGTGTCATCCTCCACTTATTAGTGATATCATTCGTCCTTTGGCTTTTTGAGATTGGCTTATCTCACTTAGCATGATATTCTCCAATTTCATCCATTTGCCTTCAAATGCCATAATTTTATCATTCTTTATGGCTGAGTAATATTCCATTGTATATATATACCACAGTTTCTTTATCCACTCATCAATTGAAGGGCATCTAGGTTGGTTCCAGTCTGGCTATTGTGAATTGAGCAGCTATGAACATTGATGTGCCTGTATCTCTGTAGTATGCTGATTTTAAGTCCTTTGGGTATAGGCCAAGGAGTGGGATAGCTGGGTCAAATGGAGGGTCCATTCCAAGTTTTCTAAGGAATCTCCACACTGCTTTCCAGAGTGGCTGCACTAATTTGCAGCCCCACCAGCAATGTATGAGTGTACCTTTCTCCCCACATCCTCGCCAACACCTGTTGTTGCTCGTATTCTTGATAATCGCCATTCTAATTGGGGTGAGATGGAATCTTAGGGTGGTTTTGATTTGCATTTCTCTTATTACTACAGATGTTGAACATTTTTCCATATGTTTGTTGATTGCTTGTAGATCTTCTTCTGTGAAGTGTCTATTCATTTCCTTAGCCCATTTGTCCACTGAATTATTTGAATTCTTGGAGTAGAGTTTTTTGAGTTCTTTATAGATTCTGGAGATTAGCGCTCTATCTGAAGTATGATTGGCAAAGATATTCTCCCACTCTGTAGGCTCTTTCTTCGCATTGCTGATAGTTTCCTTTGCTGAGAGAAAGCTTTTTAGTTTGAATCTATCCCAGTGGATGATTCTAGCTTTTATTTCTTGTGCTATGGGAGTCCTGTTAAGGAAACCTGATCCTAGACCAACAAGGTGAAGATTTGGACCTACTTTTTCTTCTATAATCTGCAGGGTCTCTGGTCTGATTCCGAGGTCCTTAATCCATTTTGAGTTTAGTTTCGTGCATGGTGAGAGATATGGATTTAGTTTCATTCTGTTGCATATGGATTTCCAATTCTCCCAGCACCATTTGTTGAAGAGGCTATCTTTTCTCCATTGCATATTTTTGGCCCCTTTGTCTAGTATGAGAAAATTGTATTTATTTGGGTTTGTGTCCGTGTCCTCTATTCTGTACCATTGATCTACCTTTCTATTTTGGTACCAATACCATGCCGTTTTTGTTACTATTGCTTTGTAGTAGAGTTGAAGATCTGGTATTGCAATACCCCCAGTTTCACTCTTCCTGCTAAGGATTGCTTTAGCTATTCTGGGTTTCTTATCCTTCCAGATGAATTTCATAATTGCTTGCTCTATTTCTGTAAGGTACGTCATTGGGATTTTAATTGGAATTGCATTGAATTTGTATAGCACTTTAGGTAGTATGGCCATTTTGACAATATTAATTCTTCCTATCCAAGAACATGGAAGATCTTTCCATCTTCTAAGGTGTTCTTTAATTTCTTTCTTTAGTGTTGTATAGTTCTCATTGTAGAGGTCTTTCACCTCTTTTGTGAGATTGATTCCCAAGTATTTTATTTTTTTCGAGGCTATTGTGAATGGGGTAGTTTTCCTAATTTCTCTTCCTGAAGATTCATCACTTATGTGTAAAAATGCGTTGGATTTATGGACATTGATCTTGTAACCTGCTACTTTACTGAATTCACTTATGAGTTCTAAGAGTTTTCTGGTGGAATTTCGAGGTTCCTCTAAATATATAATCATGTCATCAGCGAACAGGGATAGTTTGAGTTCTTCTTTTCTAATTCGTATCCCTTTAATTTCTTTGGTTTGTCTAATTGCTCTGGCCAGAGTCTCAAGAACGATGTTGAATAGAAGTGGTGAAAGAGGGCATCCCTTCCTTGTTCCAGTTTTTAGGGGGAATGCTTTCAGTTTTTCACCATTTAGAATGATATTAGCCATGGGCTTAGCATAAATGGCCTTTACAATGTTAAGGAATGTTCCCACTATCCCTATTTTTTCTAGTGTTTTGAGCATGAAGGGGTGCTGTATTTTATCAAATGCTTTTTCTGCATCTATTGAAATAATCATGTGATTCTTGACTTTAAGTCTATGAATATGGTGAATTACGTTTATTGATTTCCTGATGTTGAACCAACCTTGCATCCCTGGGATGAAACCCACTTGATCATGGTGCACTATCTTTTTAATATGTTTTTGTATGCGATTTGCTAAAATTTTGTTGAGAATTTTTGCGTCGATGTTCATTAAGGATATTGGTCTGAAATTTTCTTTCCTTGATGAGTCTCTGTCTGGTTTAGGTATCAGTGTGATATTGTCTTCATAGAATGAGTTTGGGAGGGTTCCCTCCTCTTCTATTTTATGGAATACTTTGAGAAGTATTGGAATGAGCTCTTCTTTAAAGGTTTTGTAGAACTCGGCTGAGAACCCATCTTGTCCCGGACTTTTCTTTGTTGGTAGGCTTTTGATGACTTCTTCTATTTCAGTACTTGAAATTGGTCTATTATATTGTTTATGTCCTCCTCGTTCAGTTTAGGCAATTCATATGTCTCTAGAAACCTGTTGATGTCTTCGAAATTTTCTATTTTGTTGGAGTATAGATTTTCAAAATAGCTTCTAATTATGTTTTGTATTTCAATCCTGTCTGTTGTGATATTTCCTTGTTCATTCCGAATTTTAGTGATTTGGGTTTTCTCTCGTCTTCTCTTTGTTAGTGTGGCTAAAGGTTTATCAATTTTGTTTATTTTTTCGAAGAACCAACTATTTATTTTGTCAATTTTTTGTATTGTTTCTTTTGTTTCAATTTCATTGATTTCAGCTCTGAGTTTAACTATTTCCTGTCTTCTACTAATTTTGGTGCTGTTCTGTTCTTCTTTTTCTAGGGCTTTGAGCTCTAGTGTTAGGTTGTTTATTTGTTGAGTTTTACTTCTTTTATTAAATGCGCTCCATGAAATAAATTTCCCTCTAAGTACTGCTTTCATAGTGTCCCAGAGATTTTGATATGATGTTTCTTTGTTCTCATTTACCTCTAAGAATTTTTTAATTTCCTTCCTAATATCTTCTGTTATCCATTCATCATATAATAGCATATTGTTTAATCTCCAGATGTTGGAATAGTTTCTGTGTTTTACTCTTTCATTTATTTCTAACTTCAATCCATTATGATCTGATAGAATACATGCTAGTGTCTCTATCTTCTTGTATTTGCTAACATTAGCTTTATGGCATAATATATGGTCTATTTTAGAGAAGGATCCATGGGCTGCTGAGAAGAAAGTGTATTCACTCTTGGTTGGATGGTATATTCTATAAATGTCCGTTAAATCTAAATTATTGATTGTGTTATTGAGATCTATGGTTTGTTTGTTCAATTTTTGTCTGGAAGATCTGTCCCGTGGTGAGAGAGGCGTGTTAAAATCACCTAGTATTATTGTGTTGTGGTCTATTTGGTTTCTGAAATTGAGAAGGATTTGTTTGACATACATAGATGAGCCACTGTTTGGGGCATAGATGTTTATGATTGTTATATCTTCCTGATTTATGCTTCCCTTAAGCAGTATGAAATGACCTTCTTTATCCCTTCTGACTAACTGTGGCTTGAAGTCCACATTGTCGGAAATGCGGATGGATACTCCAGATTTTTTGCTGAGTCCATGTGCATGGTATGTTTTTCCCCATCCTTTCACCTTTAGTCTATGGGTATCTTTTTCTATGAGGTGAGTCTCTTGCAGGCAACATATTGTTGGATCCTTCTTTTTAATCCAGTCTGCCAGTCTATGTCTTTTGATTGATGAATTCAGGCCATTAACATTCAGGGTTATTATAGAGAAATGATTTGGTTTCCCGGTCATTTGGTTCATTTTTAAAATTTTGTTTATTTATTTGTTTGACACAACTTGTTTCCTCCTTTATTTGACAATTCCTTTAGGATAATTCCTCCCTTTGCTGATTTGCTTCTTTGTTTTTCATCTCTTCCTCATGGAATATTGTGTTGAGAATGTTCTGTAATGCTGGCTTTCTTTTTGTAAATTCTTTTAGCATTTGTTTATCATGGAAGGATTTTATTTCATCGTCAAATTTGAAGGTAAGTTTTGCTGGGTATAAGATTCTTGGTTGGCATCCATTTTCTTTCAGGGCTTGAAAAATGTTGTTCCAGGCCCTTCTAGCTTTTAGGGTCTGGATTGAAAAATCTGCTGATATGTGTATTGGTTTCCCCCTGAATGTAATTTGGTTCTTTTCTCTCACAGCCTTTAAAATTCTGTCTTTATTTTGTGTGTTAGGTATTTTCATTATAATGTGCCTTGGTGTGGGTCTGTTGTAATTTTGTGTATTTGGAGTCCTATAAGCCACTTGAACTTGATTTTCCATTTCATTCTTCAGATTTGGGAAATTTTCTGATATTATTTCATTGAATAAATTGTTCATTCCTTTGGCTTGTTTCTCTAGACCTTCCTCAATCCCAATAATTCTTAAATTTGGCCTTTTCATGATATCCTATAGTTCTTGTAGATTCTGTTCATGATTTCTTACCATCTTCTCTGTTTGTTCAACTTTGTTTTCAAGGTTAAATATTTTGTCTTCAATGTCTGAGGTTCTGTCTTCCAGGTGTTCTATCCTATTGGATATGCTTTCTATGGAGTCCTTAATTTGGTGTATTGTTTCCTTCATGTCAAGGATTTCTGTTTGGTTTTTTTTCAATATCTCTAACTCTTTATTGAAATGATCCTTTGCTTCCTGTATTTGCTCTTTTAACTGTCGATTGGTGCGATCATTCAATGCTTGCATTTGCTCTTTCATCTCATCGTTTGCTTCTCTGATCATTTTAATTATGTACATTCTGAACTCCTTTTCTGTCATTTCTTCTGCCATGCTGTCATTGGGTTTTATTGATGTAACATCTAGATTTCTTTGCAGCATTTTCTTTCCTTGTTTTCTCATATTGCTCAGGTATCAGTGGACCGCTGAGATATTGCAGATTTCCTCTATTGACTTACAATGTCCCTGAAGATTTCCATATATATCCCCCCTTAGCATTCAGTAGGCTGTAGTCATGGAGGAAGTTGATAATGCGGTGCTCCATAAGGAAGCTGCCTCTCTAGGAGTGGCGGCCTTCAGGTGGGGTATAATCCCTGCTAGTGGGCAGAGGTGCCTCCACTTGTTAACCAATGGTCATCCAAAGGGGACCTAGGCTGCAGGCTGAGGCAAGGCCTGTTTGTGCCTGAGTCTCTGCTTTTACCGTCCTTGTGGGGAAACCTCACCCAGCAGGGTAGACTCACCTGGTGGGGAGGTCTCGCTGGTCAGTTCCCTCCTAGAGGTTCCCCTCAATTTACAGCTACTGCCTGGGCTGGGCTGCCTTCCTCTGCAAAGTTCCCAGGGGCCCGGCCCTACCTCCTGGGCCTGGGAGCCTCACCCTTCGCAGATGAATCTCCTTAGGCTGCCCCTCCTCAGAGAATTTGCCCACAGGCCTGGAACCTTCGCTCCGCCCTAAGCCTGTCTCTGTGCGGCTCTTCCACCCAGAAACCTCCTAGATCCTGGGAGCCTGCTCTGCACCTAATCGCCTGGCTCTGTGGCCCCTCCTCTGAGCAGCCACCTGTGGCCCCGAACAATCGCTCTGAGTCCCAGAGACCCGCCACAGGCCTCTTCCTCCAGACAGCTGCCCAGTATTCCGGTGGGGTCACTAGGAGTCCAAGAAACTCACTGCCTGCCTCCTCCTCCCACCAACCACCCGTAGCCCGGGGCAATCAATCACTCCGAGTCGAAGTGACCCTCCCCGTTCCTCCTCCTTCTCCAGATAACCCCTGGGGTGTTCAGGAGCAGTCCCTCTGTGTGGCTCTGAGTCCACGTGACCCGCTGCACGGGTCCTCTGGGCAACCGCCCGGAGCTCTGGTGCAGCCACTCAAGACCAAGCGTCCCACCACGCTTCTCCTCCAGGCAGCCCCCCTGTGTTCAGGAGCTGTCACTTTAAGACCAAACAAGTCACCACGCGCCTTCTCCTCTGAGCAGCCGCCTGGAGCGCTAATGCAGTCACTGCAAGTCCAAACGACCTGCCGCGCTTCTCCTCATCCTCCTCCTACTCCTCCGGGCAGGCCCCGGGGTTCAGAAGTGGTCAGAGTCCAAACAGCTCGCCACGCAGCCCCTTCTCTGGCAACCGCCTGTAGCTCTGGTGTAGTCACCCGAATCCAAGCGGCCACGCTCCTCTTCCTCCTCCTCGTCCTCAGGGCAGGCCCTGGGGTTCAGAAGCGTCGTTCTGAGTCCAAACAGCTCGCTGCGCGGCTTCTCCTCTGGCAACCGCCTGTAGCTCTGGTGCAGTCACTCCGAATCCAAGTGGCCACGCTCCTCCTCCTCCTCCTCAGGGCAGGCCCCGGTGTCCTGAGTCCACACAGCTCTCCTCGCCACTCCCCCCCTGGGCAGCCGCCGGAGCCCCAGTGGTTGCTCCGAGTCCCAGCGCTGTGCCGAGCTGCCTCCTTTATGGCGCTCCCAGCTGTCCGAGTTCACTGCTCCAGCAGGGGGAGGGGCGTCTCGCCGGCAGTTCTACTTCACAAAGTTTCCTGCGTTCCCCGGACCACCGTCCCATCCGGGTTGCCTCCCCAGGGGGTGAGAGTCACCCGGCTGCTTTGAGTTGGTCCCAAGCGTCTCAATATCTCCTCTTTTGAATCCTGAGTCCTGGAGCAACATGAAATGCAGCCACCCTCTAGGCCGCCATCTTGAAACCCCTGTCCTATGGATTTCTAAGAACAGTAATATTGCCTCTAGACTGCATCTCTGAAAACAGCACTGCTTTTCTTTTTTCTTTTGGTACTGGGGTTTCAGTATCTGTCCAGGGGCACTTTTCCACTGAGCTGTATGTCCAACCCTCTATTTTTTTTTTTTTATTTTGAGACAAGGTCACTGAGACTGACCTTGAAATTTCCATCCTCCTGCCTCAGCCTCTCATTTCCTGGGATTATATGTGTTCACTAGTGTACCTGGCCTAAAGTATGCAGTTTTACCCTCAAAGAGGAGAATGTACCAAGCACCAGTGCAGATTTGAGCATCGTGTTCTTTGGCAGGTGCTCAGGGTTCACCCCTTTCCTGGGGTTCAGTAACCTCTTTCTGTGCTTTATTTCCCAAAGTCCATTGTGTTTTGGGCAGCATTATATCCAAGCTGTGGGGTATTTGTGGTGTTATTTTAGTTTTTGATTTTTTTGTTTCTGTTTTCTGTGTTTTCTTTTTTTTTTCTTTTCATACCAGGGTTTAAATTCAGGGACACTCAACTACTGAGCCACATTCCCAGTCTTATTTTGTATTTTACTTAGAGACAGAGTCTTACTGAGTTTTTTAAAATCTAGCTTTTGCTGATTCTGGCTTTGAATTCTCAATCCTTCCACCTCAACTTCCTGAGCCACTGGAACTACAGGCATTTGCCACCCTGCCCAGTCAAGTTCACAGCACATCATATTATGGCCACTGCTTCAGCTTTCTAACAGCCATTGGGATCCAGATGTGGAAGTTCATTTTTGATCCTTCTGCAGTTTGGCCATCTATTCTAAATTCAGAAAGAGTTCACTGGATATTTGAGAGTGATTGTACCTATTCATTAATCAAATTTGAGTAAATATCATCCCACGTAGAGACTTGAACAAGGAATATCTCGGAAATTATTTATATTTTGCTTTGTTTTTTAGATTTTATTTCTTAGTTATCTGAAAGCATAATTCTAATTTATAAATTATTTAAAATTTTCTTTTTTTTAGTTTAATATTTTTTTAATTTTAATTAAAAATTATAAATTTACATAGGGCAATGTTGTTTGATTCATTGTGTTATATATATTTTTCCCTTCCCCCCTCCCCTCCCACCCCTCTTTTCCCTCTATACATTCCTTTCTTCCTCATTCTTACTACCCTCCTTATCCCTAACCCTAAACCTAACCCTAACCCTAACACTAACCCCTCCTACCCCTCCCCGTATGTCCTCATCCGCTTATCAGCGAGATCATTCGTCCTTTAGTTTTTTGAGATTGGCTTATCTCAATTTTGGGGTTGTTATAAATGTTACTGTTTATAATTATTTCTAAATCTAGTATCAAATTCCATTTTTTTTCAAAAAACTATTGCTGATATATTAGAAATCAATAAACTTTGGTCTGTCTACCATATGTTTTGCTGTTTAATATCACCATACTTTCTCATCAAACATGAAATGGTGGGCTTTATTGCTGTTTTCTTTAAATTTTTTACATTTCTTCTAATTATTTACACATGGCAGTAGAATGCATTTATGCATTTTGGTAAATCTTACAAAAATGGAATATAGTTTCTTATTTTTCTGATTGTACATATTGTAGGATCACATTGGTCATGCAGTCATAAATGTAGGTAAGTAATGTCTGTTTTATTCTACTGTCCTTCCTATCCCCAAGTTACCAAAATCATGGCCTAGAGAAATCAAGACCATGAATTTCAGAGCTTTATCAGAAATGCCACAAGGGAGTGAGAGGCACTGGTAAACAGTGAGCATCAAGTGTCCTCTTTTGCCCACAGTGACCAGCAAGTGGTTCTCAGTGTGACTTTTCCACATCCTCCCAAAACATCTGCCTGCCAGGGATGGATGTCCTGTGCCCACAGGGGAAGGAAACTAAGACTGAGGACACTTTGGGGCTATGACTCTGGTGACAAAAGCCTCCTTCTCCTGGAGACCCATACAGGGAGATAGATGCCTCTACTGGGAACACCTGGAAACCATGTCTCCTTGGCACCTACATGTGAGATGTCACTGTGTCTTCAGGATAACCAAAGTGCATCTGAGGAAGTGAGGAAGGATGAGGGAAAGGCTGTCATCTACTATTCTATGTGTTGAGGAGGAAGCTCTGCCATGTTCTTTACTTTCATAGGTAATATTTTAGCTGGGCTTCCTTTTCCTAAAGCATCTTTTCTTGAGGCTTTGGCTGTTCATTTTCATAAAATGATGCCATAGCATAATATTTTTATAAATTGGGTGTATATCTGGGGATGAGTCCCAGGAAAGAGAAAAAAAAAAAAAAAAAAAACTGGAACACAACCGCAGAATGTTGCAGGAATCACATGGGAGTCCTCTGGAGCCTCACAGGGGATTGAGAGAAGGCTAGTGCCAATTCACTGCTTAATTTTATTCCTGTTTTTATTGTTCTATTTTTTCAGTGTTTTTTTTTTATTGTAAACAAGTGGGATACATGTTGTTTCTCTGTTTGTACATGGAGTCAAGGCATACCATTTGTGTAATCATAAATTTACATAGGGCAATGTTGTTTGATTCATTCTGTTATTTTTCTCCCTTCTCCCCACCCTTCCACCTCTCTTCTCCCTCTATACGATACTTCCTTCTTCTATTCTTGCCTCCTTCCCTAACCCTCACCCTAAACCTAACCCTAATCCTACCAATACCCCTCCCACCCCCCATTATGTGTCATCATTCGCTAATCAGTAAGATCATTCGTCCTTTGGTTTTTTTGAGCTTAGCTTATCTCACTTAGCATGATATTAACCAATTTCATCCATTTGCCTGCAAATGCCATAATTTTGTCATTCTTTATGGTGGAGTAATATTCCATTGTATATATATATGCCACACTTTCTTTATCCATATATAAATTGAAGGGCATCTAGGTTGGTTCCACAATCTGGTTATTGTGAATTGTGCAGCTATGAACATTGATGTGGGTGTATCTTCGTAGTATGCTGATATTAAGACCTTTGGGTAAAGGCCAAGGAGTGGGATATCTGGGTCAAATGGTGGTTCTTTTCCAAGCTTTCTGAGGAATCTCCATACTGCTTTCCAGAGTGGCTGCACTAATTTGCAAACAAACCAGGAATGTATGAGTATACGTTTCTCCCCACATCCTCACCAACACCTATTGTTGCTTGTGTTCTTCATAATCGCCATTCGAATTGGGGTGAGATGGAATCTTAGGGTAGTTTTGATTTGCATTTCTCTTATTACTAGACATGTTGAACATTTTTTCATATATCTGTTAATTGCTTGTACATCTTTTTCTGTGAAGTGTCTGTTCATTTCCTTAGCCAATTTGTTGATTGGATTATTTGTATTCTTGTTGTAGAGTTTTTTGAGTTCTTTATGGATTCTGGAAATTAGCGCTCTATCTGAAGTATGAGTGGCAAAGATTTTCTCCCACTCTATAGGCTTTCTTTTTGCATTGCTGATAGTTTTCTTTGCTGAGAGAAAGCTTTTTAGTTTGAATCTATCCAAGTTGTTGGTTCTTGCTTTTATTTCTTGTGCTGTGGGAGTCCTGTTAAGGACGTCTGATCCTAAGCCAGAAAAGTTGAAGATTTGAACCTACTTTTTCTTCTACGGGATGCAGGGTCTCTGGTCTGATTCTGAGGTCCTTGATCCATTTTGAGTTGATTTTTGTGCAGGGTGAGAGATAGGGGTTTAATTTCATTCTGTTGTATATGGATTTCCAGTTTTCTCAGCACCAGTTGTTGAAGAGGCTATCTTTTCTCCATTGCATATTTTTGGCACCTTTGTCTAGTATTAGAAAATTGTATTTATTTGGGTTTTTGTCTGTGTCCTCTATTCTGTACCATTGATCTACCTGTCTGTTTTGGTACCAATAACATGCCGTATTTGTTACTATTGCTTTGTAGTAGAGTTGAAGATCTGGTATTGTGATACTCCCTGCTTCACTCTTTCTGCTAAGGATTGTTTTAGTTATTCTGTGTTTCTTATTCTTCCAGATGAATTTCATAATTGCTTGCTCGATTTCTGTAGGATACATCATTGGGATTTTAATTGGAATTACATTGAATCTGTATAGCACTTTTGGTAGTATGGCCATTTTGACAATATTAATTCTGCATATCCAAGAACATGGGAGATCTTTCCATCTTCTAATATTTCTTTAATTTCTTTCTTTAGTGTTCTGTAGTTCTCATTGTAGAGGTCTTTCACCTCTTTTGTCAGATTGATTCCCAAGTATTCATTTTTCTTTGAAGCTCTTGTGAATGGGATAGTTTTCTTAACTTCTCTTTTTGAAGATTCATCACTTATGTATAAGAATGCATTAGATTTATGAGCATTAATCTTGTAACCTGCTACTTTACTGAATTCACTTATGAGTTCTAAAAGTTTTCTGGTGGAATTTCCAGGTTCCTCTAAATATAAAATCGTGAAATCAGTGAACAGGGGTAGTTTGAGTTCTTCTTTTCCTATTTGTATCCCTTTAATTTCTTTGGTTTGTCTAATTTCTCTGACTAGAGTTTCAAGGAGGAGGTTGAATAGAAGTGGTGAAAGAAGGCATCCCTGCCTTGTTCCAGTTTTTGTTCTTTGTTCCAGGAATGCTTTCAGTTTTTCACCATTTACAATGATATTGTCCATGGGCTTAGCGTAAATGGCCTTTACAATGTTAAAGAATGTTCCCACTATCCCTTTTTTTTCTAGTGTTTTGAGCATGAAGGGGTGCTGTATTTTATCAAATGATTTTTCTGCATCTACTTAAATAATCATGTGATTCTTGACTTTAAGCCTGTTGATATGGTGAATGACATTTATTGTTTTCCAGATGTTGAACCAACCTTGCATCCCTGGGATACAACCCACTTGACCGTGGTGCACTATCTTTTAAATATATTTTTGTATGTGATTTGCTAAAATTTTGTTGATAATTTTTGTGTCGATGTTCATTAAGGATATTGGTCTGAAATTTTCTTTCCTCATTGTGTCTCTGTCTGGTTTATGTATCAGGGTGATATTGGCTTCATAGAATGAGTTTGGGAGGGTTCCCTCCTCTTCTATTTCATGGAATACTTTGAAGAGTATTGGAATGAGCTCTTCTTTAAAGGTTTTGTAGAACTCGGTTGAGAACCCTTCTGGTCCTGGGCTTTTCTTTGTTGGTAGGCTTTTGATGACTTCCTCTAATTCATTGCTTGAAATTGATTTATTTAAGTTGTGTATGTCCTCCTGGTTAAGTTTAGGTAATTCATATGTCTCTAGAAACTTGTTGATGTCTTCAAAGTTTTCTATTTTGTTGGAATGTAGATTTTCAAATTAGCTCCTATATATGTTTTGTATTTACTTGTGTCTGTTGTGATAATTCCTTGTTCATTCAGGATTTTCATAATTTGAGTTTTCTCCCTTTTTCTCTATGTTAGTGTGGGTAAGGGTTTATCAATTTTGTTTATTTTTTCAAAGAACCAACCATTATTTTGTTAATTTTTCCGATTGTTTCTTTTGTTTCAGTTTTGTTGATTTCAGCTCTGATTTAACTATTTTCTGTTTTCTACTTTTGGTGTTGGTCTGCTCTTATTTTCCTATGGCTTTCCGCTGTAGTGTTAAGTCATTTATTTATTGATTTGTACTTCTTTTGTTGAATACGTCCCATGAAATAAATCTTCCTATAAGTACTGCTTTCGTAGTGTCCCAGAGATATTGATATGATGTGTCTTGTTTCTCCATTACTTTTAAGAATTTTGTTTCCCTCCTGATGTCTTCTGTTATCCATTCAACATATAATAGCATATTATTTAATTTCCAATTGGAGATGTTTCTGTTTTTTTATTCTGTCATTTATTTCTAATTTCAATCCATTATGATCTGATAGAATACAAGGTAGTATCTCTATCTTCTTGTATTTCCTAACATTAGCTTTGTGGCAAGAAATATGGTCTATTTTATAGAAGGATCCATGTTCTGCTGAGAAGAAAGTGTATTCATTCTTTATTGGATGTATATTCTATATATGTCCATTAAGTCTAAATTGTTGATTGTGTTATCGAGATCTATGGTTTCTTTATTCAATTTTTTGCTTGGAAGATCTATCCAGTCGTGAGAGCGGTGTGTTGAAATAGCCTAGTATTATTGCATTGTGTTCTATTTGATTTCTGGAATTGAGAAGGATTTGTTTGACATACATGGATGAGGCAATGTTTGCAGCATAGATGTTTATGATTGTTATGTCTTGCTGATTTATGCCTCCCTTAAGCAATATGTAATGTCCTTCTTTATCCCTTCTGACTAGTTTTGGCTTGAAGTCCACATTATCTGATATGAGGATGCATGCTCCAACTTTTTTGCTTTGTCCATGTGCATGGCATGTTTTTTTCCATCCATTCACCTTTAGTCTGTGGGCATCTCCTTCTATGAGAAGAGTCTCTTGCAGGCAGCATATTGTTGGATTTTTCTTTTTAATCCAATCTGCCAGTCTATGTCTTTTGATTGATGAGTTGAGGCCATTAACATTCAGGGTTATTATTGTGATATGATTTATATTCCCAGTCATTTGACTCATTATTGTTTTTTGACATGATTTGGTTTCTCCTTTATTTGGCTATTCCTTTAGGCTAGTTCCCCCCATTGCTGATTTGCATCATTGTTTTTCATCTGTTCCTCATGGAATATTTTGCTGAGAATGTTCTTTAATGCTCCCTTCTTTTTGTAAATTCTTTTAGCTTTTTTTTTTTTTGTCATGGAAGGATTTTATCTCATCAAATCTGAAAGTAAGATTTGCTGGGTATAAGATTCTTGGTTGGCATCCATTTTCTTTTAGGGCTTGGTATATGTTGTTCCATGCCCTTTTAACTTTTAGGGTCTGGATTGAAAAATCTGCTGATATTCTTATTGGTTTCCCCCGAATGTAATTTGATTCTTTTCTCTCATGGCCTTTAAAATTCTGTCTTTATTTTGTATGTTGGGCATTTTGATAATAATGTGCCTTGGTGTGGGTTTGTTGTAATTTTGTTTGTTTGGAGTCCTATAAGCCTCTTGTACCTAATTTTCCATTTCATTCTTCAGATCCGGGAAATTTTCTGATATTATTTTATTGAATAGATTGTTTATTCCTTTGGTTTGTTTCCCTAAGCATTCCTCAATACCAATAATTCTTAAATTAGGCCTTTTCATAATATCCAATAATTCTTGCAGATTGTGTTCATGATTTCTAACCATCTTCTCTGTTTGGTCAACTTTGTTTTCAAGATTAAATATTTTGTTGTCAATGTCTGAGGTTCTGTCTTCCAGGTGTTCTGTCCTATTGTTTATGCTTTCTATGGATTTTTCAACTTGGTTTATTGTTTCCTTCATTTCAAGTATTTCTGCTTGGTTTTTCTTTTTTTTCAGTATCTCTAACTCTTTATTGAAATAATCTTTTGCTTCCCTTATTTGCTCTTTTAACTGTTGACTGGTGCAATCATTTAATGCCTGTATTTGCTTTTTCATGTCTTCCTTCAATGCCTACATTTGCTCTTTCATATCCTCGTTTACTTCCCTGATTGTTTTAATTATGTACATTCTGAACTCCCTTTCTGACATTTCTTCTGCTGTGCTGTTATTGGGTTTTATTGATATAGTATCTAGGTTTGTTTGGAACATTTTCTTCCCTTATTTTCTCATATCGGTTAGATATCAGTGGGACTATGAGATATTGCAGATTTCCTCTTAGGCTTATAGTATCCCTGTAGATTTCCAGCATATCACCTCCCAGCCTTCAGTAGCCTGAAGTCTTGGAGGAACTTGATAATGCAGTGCTTCCAAAGAAAGCTGCCTCTAGCTTGCTACTGGGTCCATGGCTGGGGGATGGTTCTGTGTGGGAATCCTCTCACTTGACAGTCCTGCTCCTAGAAACTGGCTATAGACAGGGTCTTCCTTGCCTGTGGGAGCCAGGGTGCTAGGGGAAAGCCTCTCCCTGTCCTGCCTTGGTCCCACAAGCCGCCTGCAGGCCAGGGCCCACCGCTGGGTCCGAAGTTTGGCTGGCTCTGTGTGGAAAGGCTCTCACTGGGCTGCCTGCTCCAAGAAGCTGGCTGTGGAAGGAGCCTGATGCTGGAAGGAACAGGGATGCTTGTGGAAGTATCTGGCTGCCCTGCCCTGGTTCCAGAAACCACCTGCAGGCCAGGGCCCACCACTGGGTCCAGTGCTTGGAGCTGGCTCTGTGTGGAAAGGTTCTCACTGGACTGCTTGCTCCAAGAAGCTGGTGGTGGAAGGAGCCTGCCATTGGAGGGTGTAGGGCTACTTGGGGAAGACTATAGCTGCCCTGCACTGCTCAGAGAAGCTTCCCCTGTGTGGGCCTGCTGCCTGGGCCAAGCTTCACCTGGTGGGAGAGACTCACCCCACAGTTATATGTTAGTCCAAGTCTCTCATTGCTTCCCCTTCTTGAATCCTGGGTTCTGGAGCAACAGGAGATTCAGTCACCCTCTAGTCTGCCATCTTGGATCTCCTCTGAAGCATTTTTTTCTGAATATTGTTTATGTTTTCATTGGTAAAACCTCACTGATGAAAACATTGACTATAAGATGTATAAAAAAACAGTTAAAATTATGAACATACATAAGTGTGATTGCCACTGATATCATTTATGTCCAAGAATAGTTATTCCCAATGGTGTAAAATTTTGTTTTCATAGTACCAGTCATTAATGCCAAGGTTAAAACTTCCATCATCCCTTGAAATCATTGTCTATATTGAGGCAGATATTAGTCTCAAATGAGTCTTATATTTAACTTTTAACCAAATAGCTACCTTCTAGAATGGGACCTTTGTGGTTAGGGTATAATCAGTAATTTTCCATTTCATTTCCTTAGTGGATGTTAGAAAAAAAGTGTCCTTAGATGCAGTTAGTGGGGAACTATGAAAATTTTGTAGGGGTCTTATTGTTTTCTCATGTTGTGTGGATTCATAGGCTGAAATTTTGCATGCATTTAGAAGGATACCCTCTTTGGTGTGGGTCCTTTTTGGGTATAGCTTCCTCTGTGTGATATGCCTCAGCAGTGGTGAGGTCTCCATGTCAGATCCTCACTGAACTTGACCAACATGCATGGCTCATGGTCCACTTCTTTTCTGAATTGACTAATTGGTTTGGTGGGATTCTTCACAGTTGACTAGATTGGAGATTTTTATCTTCCACTCAGCCAGATTTCATTGGCATATCTTTGGGCTCTTCCTTCCGTGGATGTGTTTCTCATTCTAAAAGCCAGTGTTCTGGGTTTTATCTGGCAGCAGACTGTTTGTGCTGACTCTCCACTGAGTCCCCCAGCCCCTATTTTCACATGCAGCCACACTCCAGTTAGTGTGACTTCATTTGTGGAAACATTAGGAAGCAGTGTATGTGTCTGTGCTGCCACTATTCTTTATTGGAAGAATTTTTAGTTGTTTTTCAATGAAATATGATGCAATGTTGGGAGAAATCCTAGTTCTTGTCTAAAAGCAGTTAAGGTCTGAAGTGTGTAAACTTACAGAGAGGAGCATTCCAATTCTCCAACCTACGAGTGTAACAAACTGCCCCAATTTGACCTAGTTTTACCAAGGGAAACTGTATAAGATCCTGGTGGTCTGATCCCCCTTGGCACATTGTGGATGGGCAAGAAACTTGCAATAAACTAGTTTGCAGGGTGCTCGCCCCCAATCTGCTTCCCCCCTAACTCCCAGAGTCTGGGGGTCTTCACTCGGGAGGACTTACCTGCACCAGAGCTAGCTGCTCCTCCTACAGGCAAAGTAGAGGAAAATGTTTCTCCTGGGAAAAGCCTTTTCCCTAAATAAGGGAATGCCTCAGCAACTCAGCCAGATGCTGTCCATAAATCAAAACATGCCAAGGGAACTGGTGATGGCTCACAGGATCTGGGGTCCTAGGATCAATATTTGCAGGCAAAATCTGAATATCAATACAGAATATGGTAAAGAACATCTAAAAGTGTGATAGATTTAGTGAGCAGAAAGTGTGTATCATCAAGGTTTTTCAAATTTTAATGTCCTTTTTTTTATGGACTTCCTTATATCCACCACCAACACACCACAGGCCAAATGTCTCTGCTTGCCTTCTTTCAGTGTGACTTCTTTCAAATAGGACTTCTTGTGTCATTCCTGACCCTGCAAATCACAATCCACTCATTCCCAGAATCATGGTGCACATGAGAACACCATATCCTTCACCCAATTCTACACTGCATCTCTTGAGAATCTCCATCAAAATTAAAAACAGTCTGTGAAAGGGCTTCATTCCTGTTGACACTGGACCTCCAATAATACTGGGAGACTAGGTTGCAAAGTCCCACTGTTTCTCCTGAGTGCTATCAGCACGATGTAACATGAATTCATCCCCAAATCATACAATTTGACTTCAAGTCATTTGCAATCCAATGCAAAGTAAAACTGACTGGGAAAAGCCAGGGCCAAGGGTGGCTGTCTTTCGTCCTCACCTCTTGCTTTTTCAGATGACATTGAGGTTCACGTGGAAAGTGCTGAGTTGTGCAAGTTCACTTCACTTGCACAGAGTCTGGAGTGTGCCCAAGAAGACTGGTCATTGACAAAGACAAGTGTGGTTGTCATTTGGAAGTTTCTGCCATTGCAACCTGGTGAGCATCATCATCTTCAAGAACTTGCTGAGGACATACCCCCATGAGGATACTCATGAGACCAATCTGACCTATCAGTTCCTGAGAGTTGACTCACCTCAAGGAACACCTCCTCTTAAGAACTGCAGGTGATCTGGGAAGCACTACTAGCTTTCACCACAGCTCCATGCGGAAAGTCTGATTGGAAAAGACTTGCATGTCCAACTGGTACTTTTTCAACTGTCCTGATTGAGTTGATGAAAAGAGGAGAAACAGTTGAGATGAGGGAGGGTTAGCCTACAAATAAGACTTTTTCTCCCCTCTGAGGGGACAGGGATTTGAACCATGGACCTTGCGCATACTAGGTGAGCCTCTCCAAAAGGAGCTATTTCTTCAGCTTAAGTGGAGCCCCTTTTAGCTACCTTCTAGATCATATACTCGTCTGACTCTGTCAAATTCTCTGCAGAAAACCCATCCCCAGACAAAACAACAAATTTCTAAGAAATTCTTCATCTTCCTTTTCACAGCAATCCTGCAAGAAAACTTTTGTGCACATCAGGACCTACAATCTAGGGGTGTGTGGTGAGGGGAAAAGTTTACCCCTGTCTGTTGAAAGAGGAAAAGACTTGCAGCTTATCACTGAGCAGAAAATGATGGCAGTGAGCATGGAGGCCAGGGGGCAGGAGGAGAGGCAGGCATATTTGGGAATCAGAATATGCTCAGGTGGTGAGTAGGAAGGGGGATTTCTGGGATCATTTGCACATGGATCCCTAGTCATTTCAATCACAATCTGCTGATTCCTTCCTCAGTCCTCTGTTTCCTCCTGTCATTTTCCTTGGAAAATTTCTAAGCATGAGATATCTGGGCAAAAGCCACAACCCATTGGAGGTGCTGGATCTTGCCTACCATCTCACTGATGGAGGAGGTAGAGGAAGGTGTTTCTCCTTGGCAAAGCTTTTTCCCTAAAATAGGGAATGCCTCAGCAACTCAGCCAGATGCTTTCAGTAAATCAAAATAGGCAAAGGGAAGTGGTGATGGCTCAAGGGGTCTGGGGTCCCAGGACTGATATTTGCTGGTAGGAAAAAAAAATTCCTCATCCAATGTCCATCTGCTGCTAGTTATGTTTGCAGCTCTTTATCTCACGATTCAATGGAGTGAGATAAGTGGCTGAAAGTCATATCCAGGGTCTCTCAATCATTAAACTTCAATCCATTCCACTCTGAAAATGGTCTCAGTAGGTTTCCAATGCTCCTGTGCCATGAAAGCAAAAGATGGGAGAGTGACTCTCTTTGAAGTGGATGGGGCAGGCTTTGGGCATGGTGGGTGTGAAGGGCCCTGAGGCTCCGGTTGAAGAAAATACTTTCTCTCTCTCCCCAGAGGCTTTCTCTGGGCCTTAGGCCAGCCACCTGGATGTTGAGGAGTGGATTCCATGACCTTGTGGCTGCACCACAGACAGTGCAGTGGTGTCACGGTTCCCTTGGCAACCAGAGATGCTTCTGCTCCTGGCCATTTCAGACCAAGATTCAAAACAAGTGCTGGCTCCACAGTGATGGTAAGAGGAAAGACAAAGGAAGCAAGGGTCAGGGGCCTGATGTTAAAAGAAAGGTGATCCTGAAATTTCTGAATTTAGCTAAATTACTCCATTTGAACAATATTAAACACTTTGTTGTTTATAGTACTCTAATTGAAACAGGTGAAACTTTTGGAATTCTTCGTATACAGAATTGCACTTGTTAGGACTTAACTCTCAGTTACATTGTTTTTAGTGTTAACACAAAGCAATTTTAAACCTTTTTTATTTGCCAATCTTTAAAAACACCAATAACGTTTAAGTATGATACCCCTGGAATTAAAGGAGTTAAGAGTACTTGATGTTATTTAATAATTAGCATTTTAACTTTGCAAATTAGTCAGATGTCTCTAACAAACACATTTTAGTTATCTTATATATGTTAAGTCTAATTTACTTATTTTACTGTAAGACCAATGTATCAGAAGAGTATTGAACAGTATTTGCCGGCTCTTTCCTGTTGAAGAAAAGTCCTAGAAACAACTGATGTTAGACATTTATAAACATCAACATTTTATTAGTTTGACCACCTAGAGATTTGCAAGTTAATTTCAAATACATTTTACTTTTATTAGTTTACCCAATTTAAATTGAACCTTTTTAAATCATGTAAATTAAAAGTATTTGGATCCATTTTTAAATTTTAATTTTATGCACACTTTTTATTCATATCATTTTTTTAGGTAAATACATAGACAATACAATATTAGGCAATAACATATACACATAACACAAAAGCAAATTTTTGTAACATTTATCTCCATTGCAATGTAACAGATGTTTAAAAATTACTTGAGTTGGATAAAAATAAAACCGATCAAAAAATTATTAACCTAGGTATGTAGGATCAAATCTATGAGCTCAAAAAATATAGCATTTAAGAAAAAAAACAAAATAAGAATCCTAGAAAAAAATAACAATGACCATCAATTATAGCATAAAAGAGTGAGGAAAAGGAAAGCAGTGAGAAGGGATGAGAGGAAGGAAGTGGGAGAGAGAAAGTGAGTTAGTTCTGTGTTGCAGCCCAGAAGAAGTTTAAAATGGACACTTTTTTCTTCATTCTCAGATTGGTCCCATGCTGAGACTGCTGCAGTTTATATTCCAATGAAGTCTTCTGCAAGGGCAGGCAGGGGAAATTTCCTAGGACCTTTTAACCCTCTTTCCTGGTTGAGAAATCAGGTTAAGTTTGAATGCAGAATATCATGAAACATTATTTCCCACTACTTTTGAGGAATGGGGATACTATATTGTACCCCTTACTGCAACAGGCCACAGGCTGTTAGGCTGTTTAGAGTCATTTAGGGTGGGGAAGAGGCCATGAGGGGTGTGGTTAGACAGGTTTCTCCACCTATATTTATTGCTGAGGAATGTCCTTTTCTCCAGTTACTTACAGAGAACAAGGAGTAGCTGGAGAGGTATAATCTTTTGCTATCTCTGCCATATTTTCTTCACCATTTTCCCCAGGGTGGGGGGAACTACAGGGTTTGTTTCACTTTCTTCTATAGTCTGAGAGAGTAAACTTTTTGGATCTACATTCTCTGTTGGAACTCCCTTTAAACAGGCATGCCTCGCTGTTAGTAAAGGATAAAGGGTGCTGCTGGGACTAAACCCTTCTGCCTTCCTAAGGGGGGGCCAGGTCTTGGAGTGGGGTTGGGATCCAAGACCTTCCACCCCCATCAGGGACCAAATTGTTGCAGTACAGTGCAAATGGATTCTCAGGAGAAAAAGAAGATCCTTTTAAAGCTCCATGTTTCATGGAGGAAACTCCAGAGGCAGCAAGAGAGGGCAATTCACTCCAAGGATATAGAGGGGGAGGAGCAGATAGTGGGAACCCTTTGTTATTATTGGTGTCCATCTCCTCATCCTCAGAAGTTATAATGCTTGAAGTGAAGACTTGGGGGGGTTATTTTCTTGTCTTTTGGTTTCACCTTAAGCCCACTCTGTGGGAGAAGTGCCTTTAAAGCTGTGAGTTGTGGAGCTTTCTGCCTAGGGGGGAGATTGGAGTAAACAAATCTTTCAAGAACAAAGAGAAGCTGGGTCAAATGGTGGTTCCATTCCAAGTTTTCTAAGGAATCTCCACACTGCTTTCCAGAGGGGCTGCACTAATGTGCAGCCCCACCAGCAATGTATGAGTGTACCTTTCTCCCCACATCCTCGCCAACACCTGTTGCTTGTATTTTTGATAATCGCCATTCTAATTGGGGTGAGATGGAATCTTAGGGTGGTTTTGATTTGCATTTCTCTTATTACTAGAGGTGTTGAACATTTTTTCATATGTTTGTTGATTGCTTGTACATCTTCTGTGAAGTGTCTGTTCATTTCCTTAGCCCATTTGTCGATTGAATTATTTGTATTCTTGGAGTAGAGTTTTTTGAGTTCTTTATAGATTCTGGAGATTAGTGCTCTATCTGAAGTATGATTGGCAAAGATATTATCCCACTCTGTAGGCTCTTTCTTCACATTGCTGATAGTTTCCTTTGCTGAGAGAAAGCTTTTTAGTTTGAATCTATCCCAGTTATTGATTCTTGCTTTTATTTCTTGTGCTATGGGAGTCCTGTTGAGGAAATCTGGTCCTAGGCTGACATGTTGAAGATCTGGACCTACTTTTTCTTCTATAATCTGCAGAGTCTCTGGTCTGATTCCAAAGTCCTTAATCCATTTTGAGTTGAGCTTTGTGCAGGGTGAGAGATATGGGTTTAGTTTCATTCTGTTGCATATGGATTTCCAATTCTCCCAGCACCAGTTGTTGAAGAGGCTATCTTTTCTCCATTGCATATTTTTGGCACCTTTGTCTAGTATTAGAAAGTTGTATTTATTTGGGTTTGTGTCCCCAAAGGACTTAAAATTAGCATACTACAGAGATACAGCCACATCAATGTTCATAGCTGCTCAATTCACAATGGCCAGATTGTGGAACCAACCTAGATGTCCTTCAATTGATGAGTGGATAAAGAAACTGTTGTATATATATATACAGTGGAATATTACTCTGCCATAAAGAACGAAAAAATTATGGCATTTGCAGGCAAATGGATGAAATTGGAGAATATCATGCTAAGTGAGATAAGACAATCTCAAAAAACTAAACGAATGATCTCGCTGATAAGTGGATGATGACACATAAGGGGGAGGGTGGGAGGAGTTAGTGTTAGGGTTAGGGTTAGGGAGGGGGGCAAGAATGGAGGAAGAAAGGACTGTTTAAAGGGAAAAGAAGGGTGGGAGGGGTGGGGGGGAAGGGAAAAAATAATAGAATGAATCAAACAACATTACCATATGTAAATTTATGATTATACAAATGGTATGCCTTTAACCCATGTACAAACAGACAAACAACATGTATCCCATTTGTTTACAATAAAAAAAAAGAACAAAGGGAAGGACTGTAAAGTAACTTGCAATGAGTATCCCTAAGCCTAAGATAGGGGCCCTATGGGAGGACAAAGGGAGTCTATCTTATGACAAACAAAGAGGTGTTTAGGATCCAATATATTTTAGTGCTTCGTGGGGGAACTTCTGTGACTTGTTATGTCACAGCCATTTGTTCTGCATGGTGTCTCACGTAAAAATCTCCACAGAGGGAGACCTGATTCTGAATTTGGGAAGATCAATCCCTTATGTGAATTCACCAAGAGAACCAAAGGGGAAGGTACAGCATCTGGCAGGGGGGCATGTAACTCGAGTCAGCAGCAGTGTGCGCCTTTTCTTGGGGATTAGGACAATTAGGATGAACAAAGAAGAAAGGGAAGGAAAGAGGTCCTATGATTACCCTCACAGGACTGTCAGCACACAGAATACAAAGAGGCTCTTACCAAATCAGGAACCTGGGGGGGCCTCACCAATCCCAAGAAATGATGAGTAATGAGGCATGTAGGTGCCAAGTAGTCCCAGCTCTTTGGGAGGCTGATGTGGGAAGATTGTTTGAGTCCAGAAGGTCTGCCCTCTAGTGTGCTATGCTGATTGGGTGTCCACACTAATTTTGGCATAAATATGGTGACCTCCTGGGAGCAGGGGGCTACCAGGATGCCTAAGGAGGAGTGAACCGGCCCAAGTTGGAAATGGAGCAGGTCAAAACCCCCCTACATATAGTCAGGAATAGAGCCTGACTTGAACTCAAGATTCAAATTCTAGTTTTCTTCCCACCTCCTCAGTTACCTTACCAGTGGAAGGCATAAAAAAAAAAAAAAAAAAAAAAAAAACCAAACCAGGTCTTGTCTTTTTTTCTCTTTACAAACAGATTAGACTTTCTATGAGAAGAAAATGGCCTGTCACCACTTTATGAGCTCTCCTCCACCTGATTGGTATTAAAGTTTGTGACCAGAGCTCTGTTACCTCTCAGGACTCAGGACTGTGAGAAGATAATCAGCTTTCCCTGCATGGGTAGGAAGACTTTAAAATTCTAAAGGACTTTTTGGCCACAGTATCATGGCCATTGCTCCCTCTAGTCAAAGCCCCTGGATGCATATCACTTCCTGGACACCTCACTAAAATTGAACTCAGCACATTGACATTTCAGGGACTATGATGGGACTCAGAGAAGCAGGGAGACTGACTGTGGAGATCCTCTAGGTGCCAGCAGGCCAAGTGCATCCCCGCCATCTAGTCGTCATGAGTGGCAACGGCAGGGATCTGTGCACCACGACCCAGGATCTTCCATATAAAATAGATGTGGTCTTCCCAAACTAGTCCTCTCAATAGTGGTAATAGAACAGCGACATGGTTTCCAGAACTTACTAAACAATGAATTGGTTTTTGCTCCCATCTCCAGAGAAGTAAATTCAAAACATTTACAGGGTTTTGACTATTAGGCTTAGCTGTGTTTGAAGGTCTTAAGGGGAACATGGGAACAATATTCCCTGGATTCCTGGGCACTAAGGAACCATGAGCCTAGCCCTTTGTATGTCAGGGTCTGTGTATCTTGGTTGTAATTGGTTAATACTTGATGCCTGTCTTTCATGGTTGAGTGTGGTTTTCATAAAAAGCATTTTTGCAAAGTGGTGAAAAAGATTATTTTCTTGGAGAAGATACCAAAGCAAGACATAGGTATTTAGCCCCAAGTGTGCACCTGGAGGGATTATAAAAATTAGGATTCCTGAGCCACCCTGAATTAGATACTGTAGGTCTGGGTTGTGGCCTGAGTATCTGCATTGCTATCAATTATTCTGGTGAAAGAGATGCTGGTTGGGGACCCACATCCTTAACCGTAGTGTGACTTAGATGGGGCTGCTAAAGTACAGGAGCAAAGGACCTTTAAATCTTTATCAAAGAAAAGAAAATGAGTTAACAACTAACAACTAACCTCTAACAACTAACCTCTGGATAGCACTTAGAAGCTCAAGCTCAACCGATAGCTAATACATCTAGGTTAGAAGGATCACACATTTCAACACAAGTAATTACCCCCTGTGGTTACCCTTTTCTGCCTTTGGGAATATCCACAGACATAAGGGAGGTGAGGGCCTATCAAAAAGCAAGGTATTCCCACACCCAGGAGCACCAGGTCTGGGTCCCAGCTTCTCTCTTGAGAAGTCTGCTATCTCTGTTATGACTTTTAAATAAAACTTGTTTTCTGTGCATGCCTTGGCTTACTCAGGTGTCAATCTTCAACACCTGGGGACCCGATCCTGATTTCCCATATCAAGAAGGGACAGACAGATTTGAGTGGTGAGAACCCCAGTCCAATTAAGATAATTATTTTATAAAGTGGGCCCACAGTGATGACCCCCACATGCTTTATTTTCCAAGAAACAATTTACCTGCATCCCTGCCTGGACTAAGTGGATGGGCTATGACACATTCCTCAGCAAATTACCTGTATTCTGCAGGAAAAATGCAGGCCTGAAATAATGTTGATAAGAGGGATTCAAGTTACACTGAAGAGGGGGACTTTTTTGACTCTTTCCACAGACCAGATTCTGAAACTAGGGGTGATAAAGATAATCTATCAGAATTTATGGTTAAGAATCCAATTAGAAACAGATTTGGCCAAGGTGACTTAAACTTGTCATTGGCAGTGTGGTCATGACAGTCTGATGTCATCCAGCTGTCAGTCAAAAGTCAAATGCAGACCTAGGCAGGACTCTCTTGAAACTTCCCTGAGATCCTCCAATAAAACTAGAGTGCAGGAGAGGAAAACTTGTCTCTCCTCTCTGAGAGAATTTGCTCTTTTGGGAGTGTCCCCTTTCCCTTGTACTATCACTTCAATAAACTCAGGTCTGTTACTTTGAGTGACATGACTGAAATCTTTCTAATTTGATGGCAAGAATCAGAATTTGAAGGTGGATCTTTGCACTGCATCAGTTTCTCAGAAGTCACCAGTCCTGTAAGCACTAAATATTTTAGAGAGTTCTCAAGATCTGCATTGATCTTATTTCAGCTAATTTTTCAAGCTTTCTGGCTATTCCATCTTCAGGATAACTCAAAGGGAGAAAGTATAATATAGAGCTGAACACCAGGACTGTCTTTCTCCTCCACACAGTGGATGCCTCAGTTGATGTAGTTCTTAATATGCATTGTAGATTTATTAAAATATGATTTTCTTGAAAATAGAACAAATAGTTGTTTACAAACATGCCTACCGAAAAACTGCTACATATAATACAGAATAAAAACAAGCACTTTCAGAATCAATTTTTCCATTGGACAAAATAGGCACAGTGCATACATCCCATAGAAATGTTTTATTTTGAAATCTAAAGAAAAATAAATGAATTTAATATATCCTGGTTTATATTCATCTTCATAGAAGCCACTAGAAAAATGTAAATTCTAACCTTCTTTGCATAGGGAAGGGCATATGAAGGCAGAAACAAGTCTCTAGGACTCTTGAAAATTGTGGTCCAAAACGTGACCACAGTTGGGTCCTTCTCAAAACTTCTATGGATTGAATTTCTTTTTCCCACATTTTTATTAGTGCTTTATAGTTGTACATAATGCTCAGATTTGGTACATATTTGTACGTGCACACTCAAACAATATTATTTAACCAATATGGTTTCCTAGTTCTTCCCCCCTCCATCCCCACCCCTTGGTTCCATTTTTTTAACTGATCTCCCTTTGATTTTTAGGAGATCCACCCCCAGTTTTGTTTTTCTCTTTTCCTCTCTCTCACTTCCCTAGGGAGACATATATCCTTCAACCTTTTCAGTTTGACTTATTTCACTTAAGGTGGTTGTCTCTAGTTACATGCATTTCCTGCAAAGGACACAATTTCATTTTTCTTTATGGCTGAATAAAAATCAATTGTGTATCTGTACCACATTTTCTTTATCCATTCATCAATTGATGGACACCTAGGCCAGTTCCATAGTTTAGCAATGGTGAACTGTGCCCCTATAAATATGGATAAGCATGTATCCTTGTAGTATGATGACTCTAATTCTTCAAGATAAATACCAAAGAGTGGTATAACTGGGTCATATGGTCATTCCATGCCTAGTCTTTTGAGGAGCCTCCATACTGATTTTCATTATACTTACATTAATTTTCTGTCCTATTAGTGTAAGAATGTTCCTTTTACTTAATATTCTCTCCAGCATCTATTATTTGTGTTCTTGATGAATGCCATTCTGACTGTTGTGAGATGAAATATCAGTGTAGTTTTGATTTACATTTTCCTAATTAGTAATGATGCTGAACATTTTTCCATATATATTTTTTGCCCTTTATATTTCTTCTTTTGAACAGTGTCTGTTTAGTTCACTTGCCTATTTGTTAATTAGGTAATTGAATTTTTTTTCTTTTGGATATTTAAGCTTCTTTTGTTCCTTGTTACCATTCTCTTGTCCCTTTATTACTACAAATGAAAGGGAATTGAGAAAAAAGTAGGTCAGTAAGCACACTTGTTTTCAAGTGAAAGAAAATCAACTCAAACTAACATAGACAAAGGTGGGGGCAGTGTTTTCTTTTACAAGTGAAAACCCTGGAGGTAGTTCTGACTGCAGGCACAGCTGGTTTCAGTGATGTCTTTTTTTTTGTCTTTTAATCTTACTTTCCATCCTGCTTTCTGGCCTCCCCTGTAGCCACAAGATGTCACTAAGCTTTCCATGCTCATCTCCTACCAGTCATTTGTGGACCTCTGAAACAGTCTGTCTGGACCAGTTCAAGCCAACAAGGCAGGCTGTTTCCTTTTTCACGGGGTTTCCATGCTCTGCTTTCTCAGACTTGGTTATCTTCCCACCTCGCCCCACATATGGTGAAATGCAGAGGAAGGCTCCCAGGAAAAATTAGAAGTTACTTCTGGAAGAAGAGAAAACATACACTGGAGACAGATAAAATCACTCCAGATTCCCCTGCTGTGAACAGTGTGTCCAAACTTTCAGTTTCAGTGAGAGGCAAAAGGGGATTAGAAAATGAAGATTCACACAGATTTTGAAGATTGCACTGGGATCAGGTGGAGCTCTATTCTCTGATGGAAATGGATATCTGAAGATTTATACGAGTGATTCTTATTTATATATGTCCCATTATCATGTTAAAGACTATGAAATCATTATTATCTGTATTCAGGAAAGTCACAGAAATTAGGACATCTGCGTAGCTTTTCCACAGTTGCAACCCACAGTGGCAAAGTTTAATGTTAGAAGCTTTGTGGATCTCTCAAGAAAGTCCATTGTTAAAAATTACTCCACAGTGTGCAGACACATGAGAAGTGGAGCTGGTGAAATATTGTCGTTGTCTAGCATAAAAATTTCTTCCTTCCCAGAACTAAAAGCCTGAGATCAAGAACAAAGTTGATAGGATTTTACATAGATCCTTCTCATGCAGGGCCGAACATCCAAGCATGCCACAACCATGAGGTCATCAGAGACACCCAGTCTCAATCACTGCTCTCCCATTCTCTGCCACCACTTTCCACACTCCCCCCTGATCTGCAGGGGATAGCTGACTACACCACAGAGCTGGGAAGCCTCTATGTCAGCTATGGCACTGTTGAAGAACCCAGGTATCAGAACATCCCCACTTGAGAGATGAGGAGATCAGGGCTCAGAGGGTGTTAAACTTCCTTCTCAAGGCCACTGGCCTTGAAAGTGGAAAGATCAGAACATAAAAATGAATCCAGTCTCCAAAGGTGTGTTTTAAATCATTCTTTGTCTACAGTTTACTAATAGTCTCCCTGTGTTATAAAAATATTATCATGTATCTTGAGAAGGAAGAGGGGAATCAGAATGGATGAAAACTCCCTGATAGCACCTCATGGAGGCCCCACATCAGGCAGGTTGTTGCTGAGTTTGGAAGACTTCCTGTCTGCTCACATCTTCTAGTTGTTTCCACAAATATTAATTTGCACATTGCCATAGTAATTTTTGCACTTGAATTATTTTATGCTTACCTATTTTTCTTGTCACCTTGCCTGTTTTACTTACAAAAATGAATTTAAAACCTCAGTGGTTTATGACAATTTTTAATAAAAATGAGTACCATTTGCCCCAAATAATAATTGACTCCAAAATCCCATAGAACTACAATTAATTACTAGTCAGATATGCAGCATTCAAAATCATTCATCTGAGCCAGGGTCTTCAGACTGAGCTTGGAGAATTGGAGCTACTGGGTCACACCAGAACACAAATGACCACTGTGCTCTTGTGCCACATGCAGTTATCCAGACACCCCTTCAATCTCCATTGTACTCTGAGAGAAAGGTAAGGGAAGTCCCAACTTTCCTCAGCCAGGAGGCGATGAAGATATACTATCCCAAATGTAGTCAAGTTCAAACACTTCAAAACCAGGTTTCTGGTGCTGGTCACTGCATCCTTAGTATCCAACCACATACCCTTTTAGATGTGATCTAATTCAGGGGTCATTGTTCTTTCCAGCAACTTCTTTCCTGGCCACTGAGTCATATCATAACTCCCAATTTAACTATTCTGTGATTATTGCTTTTTAAGTGCTCTAGGAAGAAGAAACCAGGTTTGCACAGTGTCCCCAGGAAATTGTGCAGTACTAGACTTAGCAATCACATATTTTCCCACTGTCCTACTGTCCATCTGCTTCTAAAATGTCTGCCGGAGACCAATCTCCATGGAAGAACAGAGGAGCCACCAAAGGAAAAAAGGCCTGTGAGAGCATGCATGAAAATAGCCTCAGTGTACAGAGAAGCAATCCAGCACTGAGGACTTTTGTCTCCCCATCTTGCACAACCAGCTGGGGCACAGCTATATTGAATCAATGTCCTCTGACTCCTGGCACATGTTTATCATTTATTCAACTGAAAACATTTCCACCACAAATTACATTGGGCTTTTACCCCAAGGACAGATTATTAACCCTTCACTCTAGAATAATCAAGTTTGTGTAATATGACAATGCAGTCACAATGATATTCTCTCACCTGGGAGGTTAACCATGTGATATGCTAGACTCTAATGATCCTATAGAAATAGAAATCACAGGCTTGGGTCACCTAAAAATATCTAAAAAGCCCAACCCCACCCCACCCTCCTCCGGAAAACACCAAGACTTTCCATCCTGTGAATGGGAAAGGTTTTAAGTGACCGCTTAAACCAGATGCTTCACATGGACTAAATTTTATCTTCCTTAGCACTATGGAGTCATTGTGTCTTTAAGGAGTCAGGCTGTGGCCTGTGCCCTTTTCTCTCACAGTCAGCCACTCCATTCCCTCTTGCTCAGTCCTATTTTACAACTGAGCTTCAGTCTGGCTTTCTCTGGGTCCTCTCACAGAGTTGATGCGGGATAACCAAGAGGGGAGGCTCCTTCCCACCATCCAAGATTCAGCACAACTTCACCAGGAAGAGATTTGAGTATGGGCAATTGACACAGTCTAAGGGGCAAAGGTCTGAACAATACAAGGGCCAAGCTTGTGCCAAGGAAACAAGATACCAAGGTCTTGTTGGAAAGGAATGGGAGACAACAGAATTCCTTCCCCAACCAAAAATGCTTCACACTCACACTGGATTTATATTTTGGGTAAGATCTTTAATTTTTGCAGATTATTTTCATACTATCTAAATACTAGAGGTACGTAAATATTCAAGAGGAGCTGAATCAATTGGAAATTTGTTCCACAACTCTTATGCAGACTTAAGAATAATAGTTAAAAATATGGTTCTTTAAGAATCTCAGAAGATACTCAAATGTATAAAAAAATTGAAAATTGCATGTATGATGAGAGTACTACTGTGCCATCTGATAATGTACTTGTTGAGCAAAAGGTCTCAAACATATTCAACTATAGTGCTTCTAGTAAACTTGTGGGTTAGTGTGCAGAAATATAGAGATATGTGACCTGATTAGACTCATTATCCTCACTTATAGCCTCAGAGCTGCCTGGGACACCCAACTCTCTCTCTTGCAAACCCTACACAGCTGCCACTGGTAACTTATGTCAAGAAGCTCATCTAGGTGTGCCTAACCTGACCTACCCCATGGAAGGTGCCATGCCAAGAATAATGGCACTGGATATTGCAGAATCCAAGTCATCTTGAGGGTTTTACCTTAAATATCCAGAATTAAAATGAGCATTCCCATGGGACTGAATGTGACAATGTTGTCTGGGCTTTGGACCTGACCCTGATCTCAGGGATTTTACCATCCAGGGTGAATATTCACAAGTGAACCTTTTGCTTCTGGCTGGTCCTCTAGCATTCTAAGGGAATTCAAGGGTGCCAGACTATGCTGCCAGCCACTGCTGCAGTTCTCTGAGTCTTTTTCTCTCTTTCGCTGCTGCATGAACCCTCTCAGCAGCACTCCACAAGGAAGTTCCTTCATCAGCACTGTTGAAGTTGATTTGTTGATATGCTTCTTGTTACCACTAGGATGAAACTAGAGCCCTGGTGCCCTTAATGTCATTACTTCTTGTTAAGGTTTGCATTTTCACTGGCTAGAAAATTGTAGGAGACTGTGGGCCATGTCAGACATGGCCAAGAGTCTGTGCTAGCCTTCAACTCACCACCTAGCCCAATGTGCCCAGAAGAAATGGCTGCAAAATTAAATATCAATTAGCCAAGAGTGTACTGACCTCAAGTTGTGACTTCCCGAGGGACATGGCACGCCCCATGGCTGGAAGGTCTTTGGGCTTATTGGTTACCAGTCTAAGTTTGGCTTAGCAAGGGAAATGGTCTTTTGGAAAATGATCTTAACTAGGGAAGTGGCCCATTGCTAATATCAAGACCCGAAGACCATGCCTGACAACCATTAGCTTACACTTCATGGGGGAATGTGGGGCTCCTGGTGCCAAAATGTTGCATTTTCTGTTGTACCTCTTGGCTCTATTTTTTCTTACCACACATCCACTTTTTCTTATCATCATGGGCAAGACAGCTGTGTACTGGGCATCCATGAAATCCTTGGTATGTGCCTTAAACTTCCTAGTCAATCTTTCAAGGTAAACATGTTTTCAATTTCCAAAATGGAGCAATGTGGCCTTTGACACTCACATAATATCCTGACATGGCCGGGTTCACTCACATAATGCATTCATATAATCACTTACACTCACATAATACCCTCACTGTGGCCTCTTACACTGATATTCTACATTACTGTTGCCCCTGACATTCACATAATATTCTTACTTGGCCTTTGGCACTCACATAACACCCTCACCATGGCCTATCACACATAGCATTTTCACTGACTCCTGACACTCAACTAATGTCATCACTTGGGCCTCTCATTCTCACATATTATGTTCAATGTGATATCTGACATTCACATAATATCCTCACTTGGCCTCTGAATCTCACAAAATATTCTCTCTTACGTTGAAATTCATACAATATTATCACTGTGACATTGAGAGTCATATATCATTATGGTCCCTGCCATTCACAAAATATGCTCACTATGGCATGTGATGCTCTCAAATATACTTACAATGTTCACATATATTCATATATTTATTCAGAATAACCCCTGAGATTGAAAACTTTTCCTAACTGTGCCCTCTGACATTTAAAAAATATCTTCTCATTTACAAAATGTCTTTCACATATTATACTCACTGTCACATGAGTTCATCACATAATATACTCAGTGTGACATCAAACACTGATATAATACCATGCTGTGGCCTGTGACACAGAATGTCCTCAATCAGTCTCTGACACTTATATAATTTCTTCATTGTTACCACTGACACATTATATCCTTGTTGTGACCTCAGACACTCACATAATATCAGAATTGTTGCTTCCTACACACAGATTATACTCAGGTCTTTCAATCTTACATAATACCTTAAATGTGGCCTGTGACACTAATATAATATCTTCACTTGCCATCTGACACTGACTTATCATTCTGAATTTTATACTCACATAATACAATCACTGTGTCCTCTTACTCTCATACAACTTGCTCACTGTTATCTCTTACACTCACATATTACCATACTGGAACTTCTGATATAAAACCATCAAAGTGATTTGAAAAACATAAAATATCCTGTCTTCCTGCTGACTGAACCCCCTCAGCAACTTGGCCTCTGACACTGACATAATATTCTCACAGTGACCTCTGATCTTCACATATTATACTTTGTGACCTCTGACACATAATTACCTCAGTATGACCACACTCACATAATACCCTCTGTGTGACCTCAGGCACTCAAATAATACCCTAATTATAACCATTGTCACTGACAAAATACCCTAATATGATCTCTGATCCTCAAAAAATGCACTCACTGATTTCTCACACTCATAATACCCTCAGTGTGACCTTAGATACTAATATAACACTGCATATGCTCTCTGACACGTAAGACAAAAAAATGTGGGCTCTGACACTCAGAATATTCTCATTGGGGCTTCTGACACTCAGCTAATTAATACCTTCATTGTTCCTATTGTCCAACACAAAATACCTTCATTTTGCCCTCTGGCAATTACAAAATATCCTCAATTTGCAGTCTCACAATATTTTTACCAGACCTCTGAAATTATATAATTTACACACTGTGACTCAAACACTCCCATAATACCTTCAGGTGGCCTCTGGCATTCGCATAATATCCTTGCTTGTCCTCTGATACTGACATAATATCCTTACTGTTCTTTTGTCACTCACATAATACCCTTACTGCAGACTCTGATAACAACAACAACAAAAAAATTCTCACTATGGCCTCAGGCACTCATATATTATTGTCACATTGCCTCTGTCACCCGAAAAATATCCTCACTGTGGCCTCTGACATGAACACAGTATAGTCAGTTTGATCTCAGACAAATACTGTGGCCAGTGACACTCATATAATATCCTCATTTTATCCTATGCCATTCATATAATATCTTCACTTGCCTGCTGACACTTACATAATACCCTACTGTGTTCTCTGACATTCATGTAACACCTTCATTCTGATCCCTGACACTGACATAATACCAACACAGTGACATGTCTCACTTATATTATTTCTTTAGTGTGACCTGAGACACAAACCTGATACCCTCAATGTGTCCTTTAATTGATAGCATATCCTTACACTGACTTCTGATGTTCATATAATTATCTCAGAGTGACCTCAGACATGGACAAAATACATTCACAGGACCCCCTGGCACAAAATATCTTACCTGGGGCATCTGACACTGCATTGAAATCCTCACTGTGGCTTCTGGCACTCACATAAATCCCTCATTCTGGTCTCTGACACTCACATAATTGCATAACAGTGGCCCCTGAAACTATTAGAATAACTCACTGGGCTCTGACACTACATAATAATTTAGCATGACCTCTTCAACTAACAAATGTACTCACTGTGACACTGAACACTCATTTACTATCCTTGCTGTGTCCTATGACACTGATGTAATATCCCATTTTATACTCTTACATTTATTTAATAATATGAATATGACCTCAAACACTCAAATAATATTCTCAATTTGGCCTCTCCTCTGAGACTCACATAATACCCACACTGTTGCTTGTGACATGCATTATATCCTCACTTGATCTCTGATGTTTATATGATAACTTCCATGTGGCCTCTGATATTCACACAATGTACTCAGTTGGCCTGTGACTATAACAAAATACCCTCATCAGAACCTGTTACAGTCATAAAATATCCACACTATGGCCCCCGATGTTGAAAATATTTTCTCATATCCTCTGACTTATAGTATCCTCACTTCTCCTGTATCACTCACATAATACTCTGTGTGACCGCTGATACTCATATATTACCCCCACTGTGAACTCTCACACTCAAACAGTACCCTTATTGTGACCTTTGACACTGACTTAATACCTTCAGTGTGGCCTCAGATTATATACTAAGTGTGACCACTGACACTCACACAGTACACTCACTGTGGCCTGTGATGCTTACATAATACCCTCATTATGACATGACTCTCACATTATAACTTCATTGTGACCACTGATGGTAATATAATATCCTCACTGTAGTCTGAGGCACTCACATAATAACCTCTCTGGGACCTCTGACACTCATATAATGACCTCAGTGTGACCTCTGATTCAGATACAATATTTTTTCTGTGACTTCTGACTCTTACATAATTCCCTCAAAATGGCCTCTGACAGTCACATAACAACTTCACTTTCATTGTGACACTCAAATATTATCCTCAATCTGACCTGTCACTCACATAATACCTCACTGTGACCACTGACACTCAGGTAGTAACCTCTGCTTTTTTAATGATGCTCATCAAATAACAACATGGTGTCCCCGGAAGCTCACATTATACCATCAATATGGCCTCATACACTCACATAATACCTCCATAGTGACCCCTGACACTGAAAACATATCCTTGTGACTTCTGTCACTCAAAAAATATCTTCAATGTGACTTCAGGTACAATCATGATACTTTTACTGTGGCATCTGAAACTGACATAAAAACCTCACATTTTTCTCTGATACTCATATCTCCTCATAGTGGCTTCTGAAACTCACATAAAACCTAATAGTGGAAGCCGTAGCTCCGATCTTCGGGTGGGGCAAATCCCATCCCGAGACGCCTGCTGGAGGCTTGAAGTTCATTGTCAGATACCTCTCATACATCAGGCTACTGAACACTGGGAGGTTTCATTAGTATATGACTATTATACAGTAGATATTCTTTTTTCTCCTTTATAAAAAAATATTTAAGTTTTTATTTCTTTACGTTTCTTGCTTTCTTTCTTTTTTTTAGGTTAAGGATTTTTTTTTTATTGTAAACAAATGGGATACATGTTGTTTCTCTGTTTGTACACGGCGTAAAGGCATACCTTTTGTGTAATCATAAATTTACATAGAGTAATGTTGTTTGATTCATTCTGTTATTTTTCCCTTCCCCCCAACCCTCCCACCCCTCTTTACCCTCTATACAGTACTTCCTTCCTCCATACTTGCCCCCCTCCCTAACCCTAACTCTAACCCTAACACTACCCCTTCCCTCCCCCCCATTATGTGTCATCCTCCACTTATTAGCGATATCATTCTTCCTTTGGCTTTTTGAGATTGGCTTATCTCACTTAGCATGATATTCTCCAATTTCATCCATTTGCCTGCAAATGCCACAATTTTATCATTACTTATGGCTGAGTAATATACCATTGTATATATATACCACAGCTTCTTTATCCACTCATCAATTGAAGGGCATCTAGGTTGGTTCCACAGTCTGGCTATTGTGAAATGAGCAGCTATGAACATTGATGTGGCTGTATCTCTGTAGTATGCTGATTTTAAGTCCTTTGGGTATAGGCCAAGGAGTGGGATAGCTGGGTCAAATGGAGGGTCCATTCCAAGTTTTCTAAGGAATCTCCACACTGCTTTCCAGAGTGGCTGCACTAATTTGCAGCCCCACCAGCAATGTCTGAGTGTACCGTTCTCCCCACATCCTCGCCAACACCTGTTGTTGCTCGTATTCTTGATAATCGCCATTCTAATTGGGGTGAGATGGAATCTTAGGGTGGTTTTGATTTGCATTTCTCTTATTACTAGAGATGTTGAACATTTTTCCATATGTTTGTTGATTGCTTGTAGATCTTCTTCTGTGAAGTGTCTATTCATTTCCTTAGCCCATTTGTCCACTGGATTATTTGAATTCTTGGAGTAGAGTTTTTTGAGTTCTTTATAGATTCTGGAGATTAGTGCTCTATCTGAAGTATGATTGGCAAAGATATTCTCCCACTCTGTAGGCTCTTTCTTTGCATTGCTGATAGTTTCCTTTGCTGAGAGAAAACTTTTTAGTTTGAATCTATCCCAGTGGTTGATTCTAGCTTTTATTTCTTGTGCTATGGGAGTCCTGTTAAGGAAGTCTGATACTAGACCAACAAGGTGAAGATTTGGACCTACTTTTTCTTCTATAATCTACAGAGTCTCTGGTCTGATTCCGAGGTCCTTAATCCATTTTGAGATTAGTTTCATACACGGTGAGAGATATGGTTTTAGTTTCATTCTGTTGCATATGGATTTCCAATTCTCCCAGCACATTTGTTGAAGAGGCTATCTTTTCTCCATTGCATATCTTTGGCACCTTTGTCTAGTATGAGAAAATTGTATTTATTTGGGTTTGTGTCCGTGTCCTCTATTCTGTACCATTGATCTACCTTTCTATTTTGGTACCAATACCATGCCGTTTTTGTTACTATTGCTTTGTAGTAGAGTTGAAGATCGGGTATTGCAATAACCCCTGTTTCACTCTTCCTGCTAAGGATTGCTTTAGCTATTCTGGGTTTCTTATTCTTCCAGATGAATTTCATAATTGCTTGCTCTATTTCTGTAAGGTACGTCATTGGGATTTTAATTGGAATTGCATTGAATTTGTATAGCACTTTAGGTAGTATGGCCATTTTGACAATATTAATTCTTCCTATCCAAGAACATGGAAGATCTTTCCATCTTCTAAGGTTTTCTTTAATTTCTTTCTTTAGTGTTGTATAGTTCTCATTGTAGAGGTCTTTCACCTCTTTTGTGAGATTGATTCCCAAGTATTTTATTTTTTTCGAGGCTATTGTGAATGGGGTAGTTTTCCTAATTTCTCTTTCTGAAGATTCATCACTTATGTGTAAAAATGCGTTGTTTTTATGGGCATTGATCTTGTAACCTGCTACTTTACTGAATTCACTTATGAGTTCTAAGAGTTTTCTGGTGGAATTTCCAGGTTCCTCTAAATATATAATCATGTCATCAGCGAACAGGGATAGTTTGAGTTCTTCTTTTCCAATTCGTATCCCTTTAATTTCTTTGGTTTGTCTAATTGCTCTGGCCAGAGTCTCAAGAACGATGTTGAATAGAAGTGGTGAAAGAGGGCATCCCTGCCTTGTTCCAGTTTTTAGGGGGAATGCTTTCAGTTTTTCACCATTTAGAATGATATTAGCCATGGGCTTAGCATAAATGGCCTTTACAATGTTAAGGAATGTTCCCACTATCCCTATTTTTTCTAGTGTTTTGAGCATGAAGGGGTGCTGTATTTTATCAAATGCTTTTTCTGCAGCGATTGAAATAATCATGTGATTCTTGACTTTAAGTCTATTAATATGGTGAATTTCAGTTATTGATTTCCTGATGTTGAACCAACCTTGCATCCCTGGGATGAAACCCACTTGATCATGGTGCACTATCTGTTTAATATGTTTTTGTATGCGATTTGCTAAAATTTTGTTGAGAATTTTTGCGTCGATGTTCATTAAGGATATTGGTCTGAAATTTTCTTTCCTCATTGTGTCTCTGTCTGGTTTAGGTATCAGTGTGATATTGGCTTCATAGAATGAGTTTGGGAGGGTTCCCTCCTCTTCTATTTTATGGAATACTTTGAGAAGTATTGGAATGAGCTCTTCTTTAAAGGTTTTTTAGAACTCGGCTGAGAAACCATCTGGTCCTGGACTTTTCTTTGTTGGTAGGCTTTTAATGACTTCTTCTATTTCAGTACTTGAAATTGATCTATTTAAATTGTTTATGTCCTCCTCGTTCAGTTTAGGCAATTCATATGTCTCTAGAAACCTGTTGATGTCTTCGAAATTTTCTATTTTGTTGGAGTATAGATTTTCAAAATAGCTTCTAATTATGTTTTGTATTTCAATCCTGTCTGTTGTGATATTTCCTTGTTCATTCCGAATTTTAGTGATTTGGGTATTCTCTCGTCTTCTCTTTGTTAGTGTGGCTAAAGGTTTATTCAATTTTTTTTATTTTTTTGAAGAACCAACTATTTATTTTGTCAATTTTTTTATTGTTTCTTTTGTTTCAATTTCATTGATTTCACCTCTGAGTTTAACTATTTCCTGTCTTCTACTACTTTTGGTGCTGTTCTGTTCTTCTTTTTCTAGGGCTATGAGCTGTAGTGTTAGGTCGTTTATTTGTTGAGTTTTACTTCTTTTATTAAATGCGCTTCATGAAATAAATTTCCCTCTAAGTAGTGCTTTCATAGTGTCATAGATTTTGATATGTTTTTTCATAGATTTTGATATGTTGTTTCTTTGTTCTCATTTACCTCTATGAATTTTTTAATTTCCTTCCTAATATCTTCTATTATCCATTCATCGTATAATAGCATATTGTTTAATCTCCAGATGTTGGAATAGTTTCTGTGTTTTACTTTTTCATTTATTTCTAACTTCAATCCATTATGATCTGATAGAATACATGGTAGTGTCTCTATCTTCTTGTATTTGCTAACATTAGCTTTGTGGCATAATATATGGTTTATTTTAGAGAAGGATCCATGTGCTCCTGAGAAGAAAGTGTATTCACTCTTGGTTGGATGGTATATTCTATAAATGTCCGTTACGTCTAAATTATTGATTGTGTTATTGAGATCTATGGTTTCTTTGTTCAATTTTTGTCTGGAAGATCTGTCCAGTGGTGAGAGAGGCGTGTTAAAATCACCTAGTATTATTGTGTTATGGTCTATTTTGTTTCTGAAATTGAGAAGGATTTGTTTGACATACATGGATGAGCCACTGTTTGGGGCATAGATGTTTATGATTGTTATATCTTGCTGATTTATGCTTCCCTTAAGCAGTATGAAATGACCTTCTTTATCCCTTCTGACTAACTTTGGCTTGAAGTCCACATTATCTGAAATGAGGATGGATACTCCAGCTTTTTTGCTGAGTTCATGTGCATGGTATGTTTTTCCCCATCCTTTCACCTTTAGTCTATGGGTATCTTTTTCTATGAGGTGAGTCTCTTGCAGGCAACATATTGTTGGATCTTTTTTTTTAATCCAATCTGCCAGTCTATGTCTTTAGATTGATGAATTCAGGCCGTTAACATTCAGGGTTATTATAGAGATATGATTTGGTTTCCCAGTCATTTGGTTCATTTTTTAAATTTTATTTATTTATTTGTTTGACACAACTTGTTTCCTCCTTTATTTGACAATTCCTTTAGGATAATTCCTCCCTTTGCTGATTTGCTTCTTTGTTTTTCATCTCTTCCTCATGGAATATTTTGCTGAGAATGTTCTGTAATGCTGGCTTTCTTTTTGTAAATTCTTTTAGCTTTTGTTTATCATGGAAGGATTTTATTTCATCGTCAAATTTGAAGGTAAGTTTTGCTGGGTATAAGATTCTTGGTTGGCATCCATTTTCTTTCAGGGCTTGAAAAATTTTCCAGGCCCTTCTAGCTTTTAGGGTCTGGATTGAAAAATCTGCTGATATCCGTATTGGTTTCCCCCTGAATGTAATTTGGTTCTTTTCTCTCACAGCCTTTAAAATTCTGTCTTTATTTTGTATGTTAGGTATTTTCATTATAATGTGTCTTGGTGTGGGTCTGTTGTAATTTTGTGCATTTGGAGTCCTATAAGCCTCTTGAACTTGATTTTCCATTTCATTCTTCAGACTTGGGAAACTTTCTGATATTATTTCATTGAATAAATTGTTCATTCCTTGGCTTGTTTCTCTAGGCCTTCCTCAATCCCAATAATTCTTAAATTTGGCCTTTTCATGATATCCCATAGTTCTTGTAGATTCTGTTCATGATTTCTTACCATCTTCTCTGTTTGTCCAACTTTGTTTTCCAGGTTAAATATTTTGTCTTCAATGTCTGAGGTTCTGTGTTCCAGGTGTTCTATCCTATTGGATATGCTTTCTATGGAGTTCTTAATTTGGTTTATTGTTTCCTTCATGTCAAGAATTTCTGTTTGGTTTTTTTTCAATATCTCTAACTCTTTATTGAAATAATCTTTTGCTTCCTGTATTTGCTCTTTCAATTGTCGATTGGTGTGATCATTCAATGCTTGCATTTGCTCTTTCATCTCATCATTCAGTGCGTGCATTTGCTCTTTCATCTCATCATTTGCTTCTCTGATCATTTTAATTATGTACATTCTGAACTCCTTTTCTGTCATTTCTTCTGCCATGCTGTCATTGGGTTTTATTGATGTAACATCTAGATTTGTTTGCAGCATTTTCTTTCCTTGTTTTCTCATATTGTTCAGGTATCAGAGGACCGCTGAGATATTGCAGATTTCCTCTATTGACTTACAATGTCCCTGAATATTTCTATATATATCCCCCCTTAGCCTTCAGTAGGCTGAAGTCTTGGAGGAAGTTGATAATGCGGTGCTCCACAAGGAAGCTGCCTCTCTAGGAGGGGTGGCTTTCAGGTGGGGTATAATCGCTGCTAGTGGGCAGAGGTGCCTCCACTTGTTTACCAATGGTCATCCAAAGGGGACCTAGGCTGCGGGCTGAGGCAAGGCCTGTTTGGGCCTGAGTCTCTGGTTTTACCGTCCTTGTGAGGAAACCTCACCCGGCAGGGAAGACTCACCCGGTGGGGAGGTCTCGCTGGTCAGTTCCTTCCTAGAGGTTCCCCTCAATTTACAGCTACCGCCTGGGCTGGGCTGCCTTCCTCTGCAAAGTTCCCAGGGGCCTGGCCCTACCTCCTGGGCCTGGGAGCCTCACCCTTCGCAGATGAATCTCCTTAGGCTTCCCCTCCTCAGAGAATCTGCCCGCAGGCCTGGAACCTTCGCTCTGCCCTAAGCCAGTCTCTGTGCGGCTCTTCCACCAAGAAGCCTCCTAGATCCTGGGACCCTGCTCTGCACCTAATCGCCTGGCTATGTGGCCCGTCCTCTGAGCAGCCACCTGGGGCCCCGTACAATCGCTCTGAGTCCCAGAGACCCGCCACACTCCTCTTCCTCCAGACAGCCACCCAGTATTCCAGTGCGGTCACTAGGAGTCCAAGAAACTCACTGCCTGCCTCCTCCTCCCACCAACCACCCATAGCCCTGGGCAATCAATCACTCCGAGTCGAAGTGACCCTCCCTGTTCCTCCTCCTTCTCCAGATAACCCCCCGGGTGTTCAGGAGCGGTCGCTCTGAGTGGCTCTGAATCCACGTGACCCGCTGCACGGGTCCTCTGGGCAACCGCCCGGAGCTCTGGTGCGGCCACTCAAGACCAAGCGACCCACCATGCTTCTCCTCTAGGCAGCCCCCATGTGTTCAGGAGCTGTCTCTCTAAGTCCAAACAACTCACCACTCGCCTTCTCCTCTGAGCATCCGCCTGGAGCGCTAATGCAGTCACTGGGAGTCCAAACGACCCGCCCCGCTCCTCCTCCTCCTCCTCCTCTTAGTCCTCCAGGCAGGCCCCGGTGTTCAGAAGTGGTCTGAGTCCAATCAGCTCGCCATGCAGCCCCTCCTCTGGCAACCGCCTGTAGCTCTGGTGTAGTCACTCTGAATCCAAGCGGCCATGCTCCTCTTCCTCCTCCTCGTCCTCAGGGCAGGCCCTGGTGTTCAGAAGCAGTCATTCTGAGTCCAAACAGCTCGCCGCGGAGCTTCTCCTCTGGCAACCGCCTGTAGCTCTGGTGCAGTCACTCCGAATCCAAGCGGCCATGTTCCTCCTCCTCCTCCTCAGGGCAGGCCCTGGTGTTCTGAGTCCACACAGCTCTCCTCGCCGCTCCTCCCCTGGGCAGCCGCCGGAGCCCCAGTGGTTGCTCCGAGTCCCAGCGCTGTGCTGAGCGGCCTCCTTTACGGCGCTCCCAGTTGTCCGAGTTCACTGCTCCAGCAGGGGGAGGGGTGTCTCACCGGCAGCTCTACTTCACAAAGTTCCCTGCGTTCTGGGACCACCGTCCCATTCGGGACGCCTTCCCAACGGGTGAGAGTCACCCGGCTGCGTTGAGTTGGTCCCAAGTGTCTCAATATCTCCTCTTTTGAATCCTGAGTCCTGGAGCAACATGAAATGCAGCCACCCTCTAGGCCGCCATCTTGAAACCTCCCAGTCTATGTCTTTTGAATGATGAGTTCAGGCCATTAATATTCAGGGTTACTATTGTGATACAATTTGTATTCCCAGTCATTTGACTCATTTTTTTTGACATGATTTGGTTTCTCCTTTATTTCGCTATTGCTTTAGACTAGTTCCTCCTTTTGCTAATTTGTATATTTGCTTTTCATCTCTTCCTCATGAAATATTCTGCTGGGAATTTTCTGTAATTCCAACTTTCTTTCTGTAAATTCTTTTAGCTTTTGTTTATCATGGAAGGATTTTATTTTGTCATCAAATCTGAAAGTAAGTTTTCCTTGGTATAAGATTCTTGTTTGGCATCTGTTTTCTTTCAGAGCTTGAAAAATGTTCCAGGCACTTCTAGCTTTTAGGGTCTGGATTAAAAAATCTGCTCATATACTTATTGGTTTCCCCTGAATGTAATTTGATTCTTTTCTCTTGCAGCTTTTAAAATTCTGTCTTTATTTTGTATGTTAGGCATTTTCATAATAATGTGCCTTGGAGTAGGTTTCTTGTAGTTTTGCATATTTGGAGTCCTATAAGACTCTTGTACTTGGCTTTCCATTTCATTCTTCAGATTTGGGAAATTTTCTGATATAATTTAATTGAATATATTGTTCATTCCTTTGTTTTGTTTCTCTAAGCCTTCCTCAATCCCAATAATTCTTAAATTTGGCCTTTTCATGATATTCCATAATTCTTGTATTTTCTTTTCATGATTTCTTACCATCTTCTGTTTGGTCAACTATGTTTTCAAGATTAAATATTTTTTCTTCAATGTCTGAGGTTATGTCTTCCAGGTGTTCTATCCTATTGGTTATGCTTTCTATGGAGTTTTTAACTTGGTTTATTTTTCATTCATTTCAAGCATTTCTGGTTTTTTTTTTTTCAGTAGCACTTACTCTTTATTGAAATGATCTTTTGCTTCCCATGTTTGCTCTTTTAACTGTTGATTGGTGCGATCATTTAATGCCTGCATTTGCTCTTTCATCTCTTCCTTCAGTGCCTGCATTTGCTCTTTCATCTCCTCATTGGCTTCCCTGATTGTTTTAATTCTGAACTCCCTTTCTGACATTTCTTCTGTTGTGCTATCATTGGGTTTCATTGATATAGTACTTAGGTTTGTTTGGGCCATTTTCTTCTCTTGTTTTCTCATGTGGGTCAGATATCAGTGGGACTCAGATATTGCAGATTTCCTCTTTGGCTTATAGTGTCCCTGTAGATTTTCAGTACATCGCCTCCCATCCTTCAGTAGCCTGAAGTCTTGGAGGAACTTGATAATGTCATGCTTCCAAAGAAAGCTGCCCCTAACCTGCTACTGGGTCCATGGCTGGGGTTTGGTTCTGCATGGAAATCCTCTCACTGGGCGGTCCTGCTCCTAGAAGCTGGCTATTGAAAGGGCCTGACCCTGCCTGGGGGAGCCAGGCTGCTAGGGGACAGCCTCTCCCTGTCCTGCCTTAATCCCAGGAGCTGCTCATGAGCCAGATCCCACCGCTTGCATCAGGGCTTGGGGTTGGCTCTGTGCGGAAAAGCTCTCACTGGGTGGCCTGCTCCAAGAAGATGACTGCAGGTTGAGGCTACCACCGGATAGAGCAGTGCTGCTTGGGGAAGTCTCTGGCTGCCCTGCCCTGGTTTCAGAAGCTGCCTCCAGGCTGAGGCCCACTGCTAGGTTTGGGGTTTTGGGTTGGCTCTGTGCAGGAAAGCTCTCACAGGGCATTCTACTTCAAAAAGCTGTCTGTGGATCGAGCCTGTTGATTGAGGGAGCAACGCTGCTTGGGGTAGTCTCTGGCAGCCCTGTCCTTCTCTGAGAAGCCACCTGCGGGCCAGGGCCCGCTGCTGGGTTCAGGGCTTGGGGTTCATTCTGTGTGGAATAGCTCTCACTGGGTGGGCCTCCTCCTAGAAACTGACTGCGGATCGGGCCTGCTGCTGGAGAAAGCAGGGCTGCTTGGGGAAGGCTGTAGCTGTCCTGGCTTGCTACAAGAAGCTGCCCCTGTCCAGATTTGCCACCCAGGCCGAGCTTCACCCGATGGGAGACACTCACCCCGTGGCTTTATGTTGATCCAAGTCTCCCAATACCTCCCCTTCTTGAATCCTGGGTTCTGGAGCGATGGGAGATGCAGTCACCCTCTAATCCGCCATCTTGTATCTCTTCCAATAGTACATTTTTTAATGATATATTCATGACCACAGTTTTCCTGTTGCAATCCGAATTAAGCAAAAGCAATGTTTAATGATACTTTATGAAACCCAGGACAGTCAATGAAAGCTCAAGATTGAGAAACCCCAGAACCAATGCCCACAGACATTACCTTTTGGCTTCTGGTAACCAAGGTGCAGCACATCAGTACAGGCTACATCTTTCTCACCACAGGTTCTTGCGTCTCTACCTGTGCACTGAGGGTATGGTGATCCTGACAAAAATGCTGGGACTTTACTGTTACTTGCTTAGTCTCAGGTGCAAAACTGCAGTTCAGAATTGAAGAACCAAACCCCAAATGGCATCGAACCCTGTGTATGACTGAGGAATGTTTTCATGTACTTAATTGCTTTATTGGTGATGGGATCCTCCCAGAGAAAGAGGGCATAGACCATCCTTTTTCCATGGCTTGCTTGGCTACCTCCTGTACTATTTTGGTAATTGGGAACGTTTGGGTCCTTTTGTTTCTTGTGGAGTTTTCTGGGAATATTAACACTGTCTTCCACACAGTGCTCTGTTTCTTACTTCTCTGATTGTTCCCAGGTGAGGCTCACTGGGAACAGTCCTGCACAGTAGGAATTCTCTAAGTCCTACAGATACAACTTCTTCTTCATGGGCCCTACACAGAGCCAACTGTGGCCCCACCGCAGCCCAGGACTCTAATGATGACTCAGAACTGAAGTCATGAAGGTCCATTCTATGCTGTGGCACTGGTAACACACTCTAATTCTGGCCATGTGCTTGGGATATAGGTAGTGACTACATACTCACTTGGGATACCAGTTGACCTTCATTTCCTCTGTGAAGTACTTCATGAAGCATGGAAACCAGATCCCTTTTGAGCCACACAATATCTTCAGGAGAGAGGTGGATGCTTCTGTAGATAGCAGAACAATGTGACTCTCAGAAAAGTAAAGTGAACTATCTATAGCAGCACATATGTATAGGGATACATCATATACAGCACTGTGAATATTTCAAAGATTTGTCATGTGAGTTTTCTTTGCTTGCCAATAGTGAGAGGAATAAAAGCATCTTGACATAACATACTCACAGTTGTAAGCCTACTATTTTATCTTTGCTAATTACACAACAAGCTTTTTCTAGTAATGGATTGCTGCACAAGTAGCATTTATGTTCAAATGAAATCCATTTTCTTGATATTTTTAAAATGGAGTATGTGCAGCAAGTGTTTGTAAACTATATGGAGTGAAATCAATGTAGACACAAAATAAAACTCATATCAAAAATAACCCATTATTGTCCAAACCTGAAATTTAAGAAACTAAATATATTCCAGAAGGATGTGTGTGTGTGTTTGTGTGTGTGTGTGTGTGTGTGTGTGTGTGTGTGTATTCATGTACTGGGGATCAAACACATGGCCTCACACATAATGGATCATCTTTCTAAGACAGAGTGACATATCTGTCCCTTGGTCATTAGTTTTAACTCTTGCTAAAGCCAATGGACAGAAGAAATATACTGATAACATGGACTTTAAAAATTAACATTTTCCCCAGCTGAAGTGTCATATACCTATGATTCCAATTGCACAGACGTCTGAGGCAGAAGGATTGAAAATTTGACCTTAAGGAGCCTTCAGGAGACACTGTCTCAAATAAAAATACCAAAGAACAAAAAAAGAGCGAGGAATGTGACTCAGTGATTACTCATTCTTGGGTTCAATCTCCAATGTCCAAAAGTAGATATATGAAGAGACACCTGAACAAAAGAATAAAATAAGAAAATAGTTATACTTGATGATGCTCACTCTCTTATCATGTTAGAAAATTATAAATTAAAACAATAGCGATGTAGCTTGGCACAGGAATTAGCACTGGTAAACTCTAAGAAGTCATTACACTGAAAAAGTAGGATATGGAGCACCAGCATTTTCAGGCATTGCTGGAAAGACACATGATGCAGCCACTTTTGAAGATGGTGTGCCAGTGCCTTCTAAGGCAAAACAAGTTTAATCTATGACCCAACTGTGTGCCCATAAATCATCTGAATTTGGAAATGTGCTCTGAAAAAGCATGCCTAACCAAAATTACCATGCAATTATGCACATCAGATCTATTATGCTGATTAGATAAGATATCCAAATACCTTTCTGTAGCTGAATGCACAACAATCCACAATAGAAAGAAATATACCACAAAGTTACACAGAAACACAGATGCATCCTACCTATTTTGCTGCCGAGTGCAATAAGACCAACTGAAGAGGCAATATGCTGTATGGCCCACCTGTGATGACATTCTATAAAAGACACAATTATGATCAGATGAAAAGGTGCACAGAATGAGGCCCAGGAGGTCCCCAGTGCAACAGACTCTGCCCACAAGGAGTTGGCGTGCAACACTGTCCTTATGCTTGCTTGTGTACAGCAACTCAAAAACTCTGTGACCACCTCTTTTACAGACATTTGTGAAGACTTAATCATTTAGGCCTGATGGGTATTAATTCAATCTCAAACTTCTTTCCTCAATTTAGGTGGGAAACTGAAAGTTCCAAGAATTTTGTCAGGACTTGATCTTCCTCATGATCACCCTCAATCCTGAAGCTACACTACAGATCCAATAAGAGTCTTTATTAGAGCAAAAGACCTTCCTATTACCCCAAATATTCTCCAAGATATATGAGTCACTTATGTGGAATAGCTGGTTGAAGCTGATTCCTCAATAACAAATGGTCAGGGTAGATAATTTGGTATCAACTTGATGGGGTAGATTCATCAACATTGAGTCATTGGTATAGATGTATTGATATCAACTTTGGGATAGATTCATGAGTATTAACTTGTTAGAGTAGGTTTGCCAATATTGACACATCAGCGTAATATCACTGATATCACCTTGATGAGGTAGATTTGTAGGATTGGTTCATTGGTGTACTTTCTTGATATTGACTATTGGTGTAGATGCTTCAATATAGATTATCAATATTTACTCATCACTGTAAATTCATCAAATTTGAATAAACAGGGAAAATTTGTTGGTATTGACCCAGTGTAGTTTCAGGAATCTCAAATTGTGTAGATTACTCAGTTTTGTGACATCATTGACAATTCATTGATATTACTCAACTAGGTAGATTCATCTCATCAAAAATCTGTGTAGATCCATCACTGCAAATTTAATGATTTTATCGCATAACTGTAGATTTGTTGATATCAATTGGTCAATATTGATTCATCAATTTGGATTTGTCGACATTGACTCATTGGTATAGATTCATACTATGGATTGATCAGTACAGATTCATCAGTATTGACCAGTTGGGGTAGATTTATTGATATGGACTGGTTGGTGTAGTTTGTTGATATTGTCCGTTGGTGTAGATTCATCAATATCAACTGGTCAGTGTATATTCATTGATATCAACTCTTTGGTGTTGATTCATCATTATCAACTCATTGGAGTAGATGTTTCAATATCAACTTGTGGATTCACTAATATTGAGTGGTCAATGTAGATTCATCAACAATGACCAGTTGGGGTAGATTTGCCAAAATTAGCACATCAGGGTAGATTCATGGATATCAACCCATAGAGGTAGATTCATCAGTATCCACCCAGCAGGGTAGATTCATTGATATCCACCCATCAGGTATATTCATTCATATCAACCTATTAGGTAGATTCATCAATATTTCCTCTTCAGTGTAGATTGGTCAATATTGACTCAAATGGGTAGATTTGTCAATATCAACTCTCAGGAGTAGATTAATCCATTTTGATTTGATGTGGGATATTCACCAATATCAACCCATGAGTGTAGATTTATTGATACTCACCCTTAAGCACAGATTCATTGATATTGTTCTGTAGGTGTAGATTCATCGATATTGGTTCTTCAGGGTAGATTTGTTAATATCTACTGCAAGGGGTCCATATCAACTTGATGGGATAGATGTGTTGCTACTGACCTGTCATGGTACATTCGACAATATCAACTCAAGTACGCATACTCATCAACATCAACTCATCAGTGTAGATTCATAGGTAATGACATAACAGGGTTGATTCATTGATATTGACTTTTGAATACTAATTTGTCATTGTGGATTTGTTGATATTGATATTGAACTTCAGATTTTTTGATATTGACTAAAAGGGTTAGATTTGTCCATATAGACTTGATGCAATAGGTACATACACATTGACCCATTGGGGTAGATTCATAGATATCAACTTGAAAGTGTAGATTCATTGATAGCAACCTATCTATGTAGTATCATCAATATTGACTCAACTGGTTAGATTTTTGAAATAGACTTGCCAGGGTAGATTCATTGATATTGGTGGGTCAATATTGAATTTTTGTGGTAGATTCATCAATATTGACTCATTGGTGTATATTTGTTGATATCAACCCGTAAATATAGATTTGTAGATATGAACTCAACAGTGTAGATTCATCAATATTGAAATGTTGGTGTAGATTTGTGAACATCGGTCCAAATGTAGATTTGTTGATATTGACTTGATGATGTAGATTCATTGATATCTACCAGTTAGTATAAATTCACTGATATCACCTCAAAGGTATAAATTTGTCAACATTGACCCATTGGTGTGGCTTGATAGATTTTGACCTATTATACTAGATTCTTTCATATTATCTGTCAGGGTAGATACATCAATATTAATCTATCAGGGCAGATTCATTGATATTGACATGTTGGGTAGATTCTTCAATATAGACGTGAAAGGGTAGATTTACAGATATTGACCCATAAGGATACATTAATCAACATTGACCTATTGGGGGTAGATTCACAGATATAGACCATTGAGAAATATTCATTGATAATGGCCTTTTGGGGTAGACTCATCTCTATTGACCCTTCAGTGTCGATTCATTGATACTGATTTGTCAGTGTGTAGATTCATTCATATGAAATTGCCAGTATAGATTTGTCAAGTCCACCCATCATGGTTGACTCATCATTATCAACCTGTCAGTGCAGATTGGTCAATATTGACACACCAGGTAGATTCTTTGATATGAACTCTTCTTGTTGGATTTATCAATATTGACCACTTGGTGTAGAGATTTCAAAATTGTCTTGTCAGTGTAGATTGGTCAATATTGATTCTTCAGTGTAGGTTCTTTGATATTGATGTGTTCATATCAGTTTGTCAATGTAGATTTGTCAATATTCACTTAATGTGGTTGATTAGTCAATGTTGATTCATCATGGTAGATTCATCAATATAAACTCAATGGTGTAGATTCATCAACATCAACCCATCATGGTAGAATTAATTATATCAGATCAGCTGGGTTGAATTGTCAATTGACCCAGTTATTCATGAGTGGAGATTCATAGATATCAACTTTTCAGGGTACATTTGTCAATATTGACCTGTCAATGTAGATTCATTGATATCAACCCATCAATGTAGATTCATCAAATCAGTCTACAGGGGTAGATTCATCAATATTGGCTGGTTGGGGTAAATTTGTCATTATTAACTGAGATAGATTCATCAATATCAACTCAACTGTTTAGATTGGTCAAAACCTACTCAACAGTGTAGATTTATCAACATCAACTTGTTGAGGTATATTTATTGATATTGTATCACTATTGATTTGTCTATGTAGATTTACCAATATCAACCCATTAGTGTACATTCATCAAAATGGACCTGTAGGGGTAGACTCATTGACATCTACCTGTTCTGGTAGATTTATTGATATAGACCCTTTGGTGTAGATTTATTGATATAGACCCTTTGATGTAGATTCATCAATATTGATTCATCTGGGTATATTTGTTCCCATCGACCCAACTTGATAGATTCCTCAATATCAACTTGGATGGTTTGATTTATTCATATCAATTTGACTGCTTAGATTTGTCAAAATTGACTAGGTGTAGATTCAGCAATAATGACACATTGGGGTAGACATCAATATTAATTAATCATGGTAGATTCCTCAATGTTGACTTATTGGGGTAGATTCTTAGATATTGAATCTTCAGAGTAGATTGGTTGATATAGACTTGACAGGGTAAATTTGTCAATATTGACATATCAGGGTACATACAATAATATATTGATGCTTCATGTGGATTCGTTGATATCATCCTGTTTCTTCAATTTGTCAATGTAAACTTGACGGAGAAGTTTTCTTGATATTCACTCATTGGTATAGATTCAATGATACTAATCCATCAGGATAGATTTATTAATATTTATATGTCAATATCAATTCAACAATGTAGATTTGTCAATATTGACCCTTGGGATAGATTCTTCAATATCAACTCTTCTGAGTATATTCATTGATATTGACCCATTATGATAGATTCATCAATATTGGCCCTTCAGTAGAGATTTGTCAATATTGAATGGTCAGAATAGATTTGTTGATATCAAAACATTGGGATAGATTCATCAATATTGGCTCTTCAGTTCATATTCATCAATATTGATTTGTTTCTGTAGACTTGTCCATACTGACACATTGGGTTAGATTCATTGATATTGAGTTGAGGTATATTCATCAGTAACAACTGTAGGTGTTGATTCATTGATATTGATTCTTTGATTCTTTGATATTGACCTGTCAGTGTATATTAAACAATATTGATTATTCAGTGTATACTTGTCCATATCAATTCAGTGGTAAATTCGTTGATATCAACTGGATGGGGTAGATTCATTGACATTAACCCATAGGTGTTGACTCATCCAAGTCAACTTATTGGTGTAGATTCATTAATATTGAACTGTTAGGGTTGATTCATCAGATATTTAATTGTCATTATCAGTTAGTAGATGTAGTTTCAGCAGTACCAAACACTTGGGATATATTCATCAATATTGACTCTGCCAGGTAGATTTGTCAATATCGACCTGTGGGGTAGATTTGCTGATATTGACTCTGATGTAGATTTGTTAATATTGAATCATTGGTGTAGATTTTTTTATATCAACTCATCAGGATAGATTCATTAACTCATCAGGAAAGATTCATGACTCAACTGGGTATATTCATCAACATTGACTCAACAGTGTAGATTCTTTGGTATTGACCCATTTTTCTAGATTTGTCAATATTGACTCAAATATGTAAATTCATTGATATGATCTTGAAGGTGTAGATTCATCATTATCTATCAATTAGTGTAGACTACCTGATGTTGATTTGTTAATATCAATTTTTCAACATACATATGTCAATATTGATGGGGTAGATTTGTCAATATCTTCTCACCTGTATATATATGTTGATGTCAACCCATCATTGTAGACTCATCAATTTTGAATTTTTGGGTTATATTCCTTGATATCTACTTGCCCATGTAGATTTGTTGATATCAGTCTGTCAATATCAACTTTTAGGGTATATTAGTTGATATCAACTTGTTGTAAAGGTTCATCAATTTAAATGTTTTGATGTCAATTTATCCATATAGGTTTGTCAATATCAACTCAACAGTATACATTTGCCAATATTAAGAGGTGATGGTAGATTCTTTGATATTCACAAGTTCATGTAGATTTGTCAATATCAACTGATTGGCATAGACTTTGTCAAGCAGTCATTGTGAATTCTCTGCTATTGACTAAACTGTGTAGAATCATTGATGTCGACTCACCTACATAGATTCATAAATATCAACTTGTCAGTGTAGATGTATCAGTATTGATTGGTTGAAATCAAATCATTGATTTAGATTCATAGATTATCAACTGGTGCTGGTAGATTCATTTATATGGACCCATCCAAGTAATGTCATTTATATTGACCCACTGGTGTAGATTTATCAATATCAACATGTTGAAAACTGTTTGACAATGTAGATTCATTGATACTGACTGATGTGGGTACATTAGTTGATATCAACCTGCCTGGATATTCATTGATATCAGTTCATCTGTGTAGATTTGTCAGTATCAACACATCAGGTTTGATTTTTTGATATCAGTTTTTCAATATTAATTCTTCATATTAGATTGGTTGATATCAACTAGAGTCATCAGTATCAATTTGCTGGTATGGATTCATCAATATTTACATGGTATAGTTGGTATAGATACATCAATATCAAGCAATTGGTGTGAATTCACTGATATTGACCCATCAGTGTTGATTTGTTGATATGGACCCATTGGGGTAGATTAATCAATATCAACTTGATGGGATAGATTCATTGACATTGACCCATAGGTGTTAACTCATTAATATGGACCAGTAATGGTAGATTTGTCAAAATCAACTCTTGTGTACATTTGTTGATATTGACTCATCAGTGAAGATTCATCCACAATAACCTATTAAGTAGATTTGGCAATATCAACTTGATTGGGTAAATTCATCAATATGAATTTGTCATTCTAGGTATATCAATTTTGATATGTCAATACTGACTCTTTAATGAAGATTCATCAACATCGACTCATCAGTGAAGATTCAAAAATATTGACCCACAGGGGCAGATTTGTAGATATCAACTCAATGGTGTAAACTCATCAATATCAATTTAAAGGTGTAGATTCATCGATATTGTCCCATCAGTGTTGGTTCATTGATACTGACTCAAAGGTGTAGATTAAATGATGTTGACCTGAAGGGGCAGATTCATCAATATTGACTGGTTGGGGTACATTTGTCAATATCCACACATTTGGAATATTTGTCAATATCCACTTATCAGTGTAGATTCACCTATTGCTATGTTGTGGAAGATTGTTTAATATTGATTTGTTCATATTGATTCTTTGATGTAAATTTGTCAAAATTGACTCCTTGGGGTAGATTTGTTATTATCCACCCATTGGGGTAGATTTGTCAATATCAACTTGACTGGTTAAGTTTGTTGAAATTGACTTTATGGTGTAGATTCATCAATATTGATGTGAGAAATATCCATGATGATAGATTAGAGGGAGGTTGTGTTCCTTGTTGCTCCATAACTCAGGATTCAAGAAGAGGAAAATCTGTTTCTCTGTGAAGCAGTCTCTGCTGCTCATTGATCTCCTTCTGTTTACCCCTTTCATCCACTGTTATCACCTGCCATCTTCCAGCATATTGCCTGCTTCTGAGTGTAGATCACCCACTGACAGCTGCCTATCACCAACCAGTTGCCTGTTTGCCTGCCTCTTGACTGCCTTTCACCAACCCATCACCCACAGCCTGATGTCCACCTGACAATCATCCCTTGTTAGCCTATGGCTGCCTGCTGACCACTGTTGCCCAGAAGTTCACTGTCACAGTACCCACAGGTTTGGTTACATGTGTTTGCCACCATTTTGGGAGAAAAAACAGGACCTACAGAACCCCCAGCCAGACTGAGCACACCATGCCTCCAGGATCACTGACCTGACTGAGTGGGCCCCACCCAAACTCGGCACCTGTGCCCTGCATTGCAGCTCTCCAATTGCCAACATATTTTGAAGCCAGTACAGTCACCTTGTATTATTCTGAAAATGAAAGCCATCATCTTGGGGGGGGGGTCAATACCACCCTGAAACACCTTCTGGAAACTGGAAGCTCATTGTCAGGTACCTCTCTTTCATCAGGCTACTGAAGACTGAGAGGTGTGAATAGTATATGATTGTTATAGTACAGATTTTTTTTCTCCTTTTGAAAATTTTTAAGTTTTTATTTTTTAATTTTTCTCACTCTATTTCCTTTAGTATACCTGTTTCCTCATAGTCTCATTCTTCCTATTCTCATGCTAACAACAAATTTCTTTTGATTCCATTTTCACTCTTCCTATGATCTAGTACTTCTATATACTCTATTTTAACCCATTAACAGTTATATCCTACACTGCACCCCATCCTCTTTGTCTACCATTAGAAATTGTAGGTCTCATTGCAAATCTATTTGGCATATTGTAGATAATAATCAAACTCATCCTCCTTGTTTATCATGACAACACTGTTAATGTCTTCATAGGGAGTATTTGGTATAGCGCTACATATTATCTATACTGGGTGCTGCTAATATTGATCTCCCTCTTAAAAAAGAGGTTTTAAAACCTTCAGGATCACTATAAGTGTATAGGGGAGAAACTGCTATAACCTAGATCTGCACTGCTAGAGAAAAAGATACATGACCAACATGAAAAAACAAGGGAAGAAAATATTCCAAACAAACCAAGATTCCATATTAATAGAATCCAATGACAGTATAGTAGAAGAAATGTCAGAGAAAGTGTTCATAATATACTTAGTTAGAATGATTTGTGAAGCAAAGGATGAGATAAGGGAGCAAATGTGGACAATGAATGATCACACCAATAAACAGTTGAAAGTGCAACTGCAGAAGGTAAAAGATCATTTCAACAAAGAGATAGAGATTCTCAAAACAAACCAAACAGAAATTCATGAAATGAAGAAAACGATATCCAAATAAAAACCCAGTGGAAATTATCACCAACAGACAAGATCACTTGGAAAACAGAACCTCAGGCAAAATAGTTAATATTGAAAATAATGTTGACCAAACAGAAAAGATGGTGAGAAATTGTGAATGGAATATCCAATGTTGTTCAATGATAATGGGATATCTTTAAAGGACCAAATTTAAGAATTTTCGGGTTTGAGGAAGGCACAGAGATACAAATCAAAGGAAAGAATAACCTATTCAATAAAATAATATCTAAAAATTTTCCAAACCTGAAGAATGAAATGGAAAATCAACTACAAGAGGCTTACAAAATTACAACAGATCCACAACATGGAACATTATAATGAAAATTCCTAACATCCAAAATAAAGATAGAATTTAAAGGCTTTGAGAGAAAAGCATCAAATTACATGTAGGGAGAAACAAACATTTTTCAGCAGATTTCTCAGCCCAGACCCTAAAATCTAGAAGGGCTGGAAACAACAGATTTCAAGCTCTTAAAGAGCATGTTTGCCAACCAAGAATCTTATACTCAGCAAAACTAACTTTCAGATTTGAAGACAAAATAAAATCCTTCCATGATAAACAAAAGTGAAAAGAGTTTACAAATAGAAAGTCTGCACTCCAGAACATTCTCAGCAAGGTATTCCATGAGGAGGAAATAAAAAACAATAGTGTAGTTCAGCAAAGGGAAAAACTATCCTAAAGGAAAATTCAATCAAGAGAGAAACCAAGTCAAGTTAAAAGTCAAAAATGAGGCACAATGATTGGGACTACAAATCATATCTCAATAATAACCATGAATATTAATGATCTAAACTCTTCAATCAAACCTTTCTTTTTCAAAGTGGTTATGATTTTATTAATCTAAATGTTAGGTTAAGAAGGATAATTCTTTGTGGTAAAAGCTGTAAATATCTCCCTTAGTTGTCTTTTTGAATAGTTTTTTTTTATGATGCTTCTTTCCATAAAAAAATCAATTTTATGTAACAAAGTAACAGTGAAATAATTTATGGCATGGGGATTTTGACTCATGAAAGTTTAGAGAGTTCTTGCTAACTACAGATATGCATGGAAAAAATTCAGTTTTATTCTTATTATTTAATGGTAGTATTACTTAAAAATATCTTGTATATCTGGAATTTATGAGAAATATAAATCAAGGCAGAGATATTACTTTATTTATCCCTATAACATTAAATACTTCTCTTTCCCCAATGATTTGAAATGAGGTCATCTCTATTCATTCAATTTCTATGTGTATCTGAGTGTACTTACTTGACTGCATTCTTTTTTGTTAATAGACCAGTTTGATACTTTTAAATTATTTAAGCTTTTGAAAAAATGCCTTAATAGGATTTAGTGATGGTCCATTTCTATGTGTATTTTTTTCACTAAATTTAGCATCAGGTGATACAGCTTAAAAATGTGAAGTTTACCTTGAGATTTTGTTATATTTACCATTTAATTTACAAAATAATATGGCCCTTCTATTTGTAGAAAGTCTATTTTTTTGGTTTCAGTGGTATTTTAATTTTAATAGGTCTCACATTTTTATTGACAAACATATTAGTATATATTTTATTACTGTTGTACATGAAAACTTTTTCTTCTGTTAAATCTTCCTAAATATTGTTTGAATATATGTAAACTACTGATTTTTCTATGTTGATTTTATACTTGGTAATCTAATTGAGTTATCTTACCGTTTACAGTAGCTGTTAATAAAATATTGTGAATTTTCAAAATAAAAGATTTATAGTTACACATGAGTTACCAGAATTTTTAGTGCAGCATATTTACATAATAATAAATTGTAAACCCAAATAGACCAATAAGTGACTGGCCAAATTATCATTATAATACCACTACATAATGGTTTACTGTGGAATCATTAAAATTATATACTGTTAGAATAGTTAATACAGAAAAGTGATATATTATTCAAAGGGAAAATCAAATTACAAAATACTATAATATTGTGAGTCTATGTATGTAAAAAAGAAAAAAATTGTGTGCATTTGTAGGCATTTTTGTGTGTAACTTGTGAATTGAATAAAAATGACACATTTGGGGAAAAAAGGGGGACCCAGCCTTGCTCATGTTAATAATGCTCTCAGTATTACATTCTTCACAATAAATGCTTTTAAAGTACATTTTGAAGATAATACATATCACTGGTCCTTTGCCTTGGACATGCACTTGCCCCTAAGGAACCACTACCAAATATTTATGTAAATACCAAGTTCCACAAAACCTGATATGGTGGGACCCTGCATCTTTGATTATTTGGGGGAAGGGATATGATGCAGTTCTTATTTCTACAATTACTATCTGAATTCCTGCCAGATGTGTGAGACTCAACAATTATCATGAGTTTGCATCAGAACTTCACAATCTGATTCCCAAATTGCATTTGACCCTGGAAGAAGAGGATCCTGATCTAAGGAGGAACCTCTGATAAGAACAAGAGGTCCAAGAGACCCTCTGTCTTCTAATCATCTGGTGACTTGGAGAAATATAAAAAAACAAAAAAATTAACATCTACTCAACAAATCTGAGCCCAGATGGGTTTAGAATGTACTCCAGAAAACTTGGTTACAGCTCTGTTTGCCAAACTTACCCAAAATTCTATAACTATGCTGGCAATAGACAAAATAAACTCAGTGGAAACATCACCAACAGACTTGAGCACTTGGAAGACAGAACTTTACAAAATGAAGACAAAATATTTAATTTTGAAAATAAAGTTGACCAAGCAGAGAATATGGTAAGAAATCATGAATGGAATATCGAAGAAATATGGGATACCATGAAAACACCAAATTTAAAAATTGTTGTGATTGAGGAAGGCACAGAGATACAACCCAAAGGAATGAATAACCTTTTTAATGAAATAATATCCAAAAATTACCCTAACTTAAGAATGAAATGGAAAATCAAATACAACTTACAGAGGGCTGGGGAGATAGCTCAGTTGGTAGACTGCTTGCCTTGCAAGCACAAGGCCCTGGGTTCAATCCCCAGCACCGCAAAAAAAAAAAAAAAAAAAAAAAAAAAAAAAAGGCTTACAGAATACCAAATGTACAAAATTTCAACAGATCCACACCAAGTCATATTATACTGAAAGTACTTAACATTCAAATAAAAATAGAATTTTAAAGGTTACAAGAGAAAAGCATCAGATTACATATAGGGAGAAAACAATACAGATATCATCAGATTTTTCACCCCATACCCTAAATGCTAGAAGGGCCTAGAACAGCTTTTTTTCAAGCTCTTAAAGAACATGGTTGCCAAAATAGAATCTTATACACAGCAAAACTAACTTTCAGATTTAAGAATACAATAAAATCCTTTCATGATAAACAAATGTTAAAATAATTTGCAAATAGAAAACATGTGCTATAGAACATTCTTGGCAAAATATACCATGAGTAGAAAATGAAAACAATTTAAATCAGCAATGGGAGGAAGTACATTAAACGTAAAGCCAAAAAAAAGGAAAGTCAAACACATTAAAAATAAAATATAAGTCAAAATTACCAGAAATACAAATCATATCTCAATAATAATCCTGAATGTTACTGGCCTAAGTTTATCAATCAAAAAGTGTAGACTGGCAGATTGGGTTAAAAAGAAAGACCCAATGATATGCTGTCTTCAGGAGACTCATCACATAGGAAAAGACATCTACATACTAAAGGTGAATGGATGGGAAAAAACATACCATGCATAGAGACTCAGGAAAAAGTGGGAATTACTCAGGTAAAGTGGACTTCAAGTCAAAGTTAGTCAGAAGGGTTAAGAAAGAACATTTCTTACTGCTGAAGGGAACCATCATTCAGGAAGACATAAAAATTCTAAATATTTGTGTTCCAAATAACAGCACATCTATGTACATCAAAGAAATTCTTCCCAATTACAGGAACCAAATAGACCACAACACAATAATTCTGGGTGACTTCAACACACTGCTCTCATCACTGGATAGATATTAAAAAAAAAAAAAAAAAAACTGAACAAAGAACCCATACAACTCAATAACACAATCAATAACAACCTAAAACATATATTTTATCCATGAATGAGCAAATAAAATTAAAAACAGATACTACTTCAACATCTGGAGAGTAAATAATATGCTACTTAATGTAGCATGGATAACAAAAAATATAAGCAAGGAGATAAAAAAAAATTAGGAGTAAATGAGAATGACAATACAACACATCAAAATCTCTGGGACACTGTGAAAGCAGTACTAAGAGGAAAATTCATTGCATGCAGTGCATTAAAGTAAAGAATAAAAAGTCAAAAACTAAATGACCTAACACTACATCTCAAGCCCTAGAAAAGGAATAGCAGAACAACACCAAAGTAGTAGAAGACAGGAAATAATTAAAATCAGAGCTGAAATCAATGAAATTGAAATTGAAGGAACAACTCAAAAAATTAATGAAACAAAAAGTTTGTTCTTTGAAAAAGTAAACAAAATAGATAAACACTTAGCCACAGTATTAAAGAGAAGGAGTTAGAAAATTTAAATTAAAAAATTCATGATGAAAAAGGAAATATCAAGCTAGGGATATAGCTTAATTTGTAGAGTGCTTGCCTTGCAAGCACAAGACCCTGGTTTCAATCCCCAGCTCTGAAAAAAAAAAAAAAAAAAAACAAAGGAAATATTACCACAAACACCATTGTAATATATAACATAATTAGAAACTACTTTGAAAATTTATACTTCAACAAAACAGAAAATGTCAAGACATTGAAAAATTTATAGAGACACATGATCCTCCCATATTGAATCAAGAGGACATACACAATTTAAAAAGATCAATTTCAAGCAATAAAATAGAAGAAGCCACCAAAAAACTTGGAAACCAAGAAAATCCTGGAATCAGACAGATACTCAGCTGAGTTCTACAAGAACTTCAAAGAAGAACTTATACCAATACTCCTCAAAGAATTCCTTAAAATATGGAGGACACTCTTCCAAATTCATTCTATGAAGCCAGGATCACCCTGAAACCAATTGCAGAAAAACATGCATCAAGGAAAGAAAACTTTAGACCAACATTCCTGGTGAACATAGATAGGAAATCTCTTAAAAATTTTTTGGAAAAATCACATAAAAAACTTATTAAGAAGATAGTTCACCACAATCAATTTGCATTAATTCCAGGGATGAAAGGTTTTTTCAACATCTGGAAATCAATAAATGTAATTCATCACATCAATAGACTTAAAGTTGTGAAGCATATGATTGTTTCAATTGGTGCAGAAAAAACGTTCAATAAAATGCAACACCCTTTTATGCTCATATCACTAGATAAAATAGAATAGTAGGAATATTCCCCAACGTTGTAAAGGTTATCTATTCAAAGCCCACAGAAAACATCATTCTTAATGGAGAAACACTGAAACTATTCCCTTTAAAACCTGGAAAAAGACATGGATGCCCTTTTTGCCACTTCTATTCAACATCATCCATGAAACACTAGCCCAAGCAATTAGGCAGACCAAAGAAATTAAAGGGATATGAATAGGAAAAGAAGAAATCAAGCTATCATTATTTGCTGACTATATAATGTTATATTTAGAGGATCCATAAAACTCCACCAGAAGACTTCTAGAACCAGAATTTCTGAATTCATAAATGAATTCAGCAAAATAGTAGGATACAAAATCACCACACATAAGTCTAATGCATTTCTATTAATCAGTGATGAATCTTCTGAAAGTGAAATTAGGAAAACTACTGCATTCACAACAGCCTCAAAAAAATATAAAACACATGGTAATCAATCTAACAAAAAGATGAAAGATGTCTGCAATGAAAACTACAGAACTCAAAAGAAAGAAATTTAAAAAACCTTAGAAAGATCTCCCATATTCTTATGTAGGCAGAATTGTATTGTCAAACTGGCCACACTTCCTAAGACACTATGTATATTTAACACAATTCCAATTAAAATCTCAAAGACATTCATCATAGAAATAGAGAAATCATCGTGAAATTCATCTGGAAGCATAAAAGACCAAGAATAGCCAACACTATTCTGGGTGGAAGGGTGATGAAGGAGATATCAGAATACCAGACCTTAATCTCTGATATTGAGTAATAGTAACAAAAATGATATGGTATTGGCACCAAAATAGACAGATAGAACAAAGGTACAGAATAGAAGACACAGAGACAAACCCACATAAGTACAGTTATCTCATGTTAGATAAAGGTACCAAAAACTTGCAATGGAAAAAGATAGTCTCTTCAACAAATGGTGCTGGGAAAACTCGAAATCCATAGCAGTAAAATGAAATTACACCTCTATCTCTCACCCTGAACAATACTCAACTCAAAGTGGTTTCAGAGCCTAGGAATTAGACCAGAAATGTTTCACCTAAATCATCATGTTAGTTTAGCACCAGACTTTTTAAAAAAGGCTTCCAGGGCACAAGAAATAAAAGCAGTTGTCCAAAACAATGGGATGGATTCAAATTAAAAATACATCTCAACAAAGAAACAATCCATAATGTGAAAAAAGAGCCTATGGATTGGGAGAAAATCTTTTCTGCATTCACTTCAGATAGAGCATTAATATCCAAAATGTATGAAAAACTTACAAAATTTTGCACCAAAAATACAAACAACACAATAAGTAAATCGGCTAAGGAACTGGGTATACACTTCACAGAAGAAATAGAGATGATGTACAAATATATGAAAAAGTACACCTTATCTCTAGTAATTAGAGGAATGCATTTAAAAGCCACCCTAAGATTTCATCTAACTCCAATTAGATTGGTAATTATTAGGAACACAAGCAATAATAAATGTTGGTGTGGATGTGGGGAAAAAAGGTTCACTCATACATTGCTGGTGGGGTTGAAAATTGGTGCAGTCACTCTGGAAAACTGTATGGAGATTTTACAGACAACTTGAAATGGACCCATCCTTTGATGCAGTTTTCCCACTTCTCAGTTTAAGCTCAAAGGACTTAAAATCAGCATACTACAGTGACACAATCACATCAATGTTTATAGCTGCTAAGTTCATGATAGCTAGATTGTGTAACCAATGTAGATTCGCTTCAATTGATGAATGAATAAAGAAACTGTGCTATATATACACAATGGAATACTACTAAGTCATAAAGAAGCATAAAATTATGGCATTTACTGGTAAATGGATGGAGTTGAAGGATATAATGCTTAGGGAAATATGCCAATCCCCAAAAACCAATGGCTGATTTTCTTATCTGATAAGTGAATGATGAGACATAAAAGGGTGGGGGCATGGAGTAATGGAAGAATGGAGGCACTTTGAATTTTGTAGAGGAAAATGGGGTGGGATGGGGTAGGGAAAAAGAAATAGTGGACTGAGACATGTTCATGTGTGATTACACAATTGATGTGAATATATGTTGCGTACAACCATAGAAACAATAGTTTTACCCCATTTGTGTACAATGAATCAAAATTCAGTCTAAAAAAAAAAAATATATATATATATACTTTAAAAGTATTGTCTTGTCAGGGTATATTTTTCAATATTGATGTACCAATTTTGATTGATTAATATAGATTCATTCATATCTACCCCTAGGGTTAAATTTGTCATTGACTACACATTGGGGTAGATTTTTCAATATTAACTCTTTGGTGCATATTTGTCAAGATTGATTCATTGGTGCAGATTTTTTCATATTGACTTAACTGAATATATTCCTCAATATCAACTCAAACGGTTTCAATCATTGACATCAACTCAACTGGTTAGATTCATTGAAATCAACTCATCAGTCTAGATTTGGCTATATTGACCACATTGTGGTAGATTCATTGATATCTACACATTGGTGTAGATTTTTCAATGTTGTCACATAAGTGTAAATTCATTGATATCAACAAGAAGGTTTAGATTCATTGAAATAAACTCTGGTTTAGATATTTAGATATTTGTCAATATTGAATCAATGGAGTAGATTTGGTAATATCTACTCATTGATGTTGATTAGTCTGTATCTGCTCATCATTGTAGATTCATCAATATCAACCCATAGGGTGTCAGAGTCCAGCCCTAGCACGGTTGGTGGTCCTAGGTGGATGGGAGGCATCTGCATGATGGAGAAACAGCACACAGAGACACCAGATGTTCTGAGGCTGAATCTGTTTTTATTTTTTCTGCCAGCATTTTTATAGATATTTTTCTTTACTAATGATCATATTATTTTTTGGTTAGTTTAAAATAAGAAAAACCTTCTATAGTACAATCTATGCTTCTCAAAGTACTCATTCTCTCTGTATGACAGCCTAGACCAAAATAACCTTATTTCCCAAATAGATTAAAATAACCTCATCTCCCAGCTAAACTAAAACAACCTTGTCTCCCAGCTAAACTGAGTGCACCATGATCTGCCAGCCTTCAACCTTCAGAACAAACACATCATTAGATTTTCTAAGAAACTACCGCACCATGAACTCCAGTGTTTAACAGTGAGAAAGTCTTACTATTATTAAAGGGCAAAGAAATCAACTTATAGTTACATTTAGTCTATTCTAATTTCATATATTAGCAGACTACAATCTTATTCTGATTCTTAAAGAATTAGACTAAACAGGAAAAGCACAAATTATACTTATGACTAACCTAAATGTTTTTATTATGTAAAGTATCTCTAGAATCAACTACTGAAACTAAGAAAGCAACAAAGTTTAAATACTGCATCCAAGCTCAGAGGAATGCCTCTTTATCCATCTATTATTATACTAAAGCAATCACAGGCTCCTTTTTACTTGAACACAGCTACAATTGTTTATTTTCATATATTTTATCTATGTACTACTGCCAAATTTTTATTGTGCACTATTTTGTGTCCCAATACAGTAAAACCTTCCCAATGTTTTGCCAATAAGTTTATACATGATATATTGATTATTAATATTGAAAGGCAACTGCACATGGAGACATGCCATGCCTATGTCCCCCAAGAGGGAGGCCGATCAACAGAACTGTGTCAAGTGTTGAGTCCTTTATTCCAAAAGACCATGTCAAGTGTCAGAGTGGCAGGAAATAGATGCAGCAATAGGGGTAGATTGATCAATATCAACACATCAGTGTAGATTCATTATCATCTACTTGTTGGTGTAGATTAATTGATATCAACCCTTATAGTAGATTCATCAATATTAACCATTCATGGTAGATTAGTCAATGTTCATATGTGAATATTGATTTGTCATTTTAGATTCCTTGATATTCACCTGAAAATTTAGATTTTTTTCAATATCAACTCTTCTGGGTGTATTCATCATTATCAACCCATTGGTGTGGATTTGATTATATGTATCTACTGGGAAAGATTCATTAATATTTAATCATCAGGAGATACATTCATCCATATCAACCCTTTGGGGTAGCAGCCACAGTAATGGAACTGGTGAAACATTGTAATTGTCTAGCATAAGAGTTCCTCTATACCCAGAAGATTTGTGACTGAGATCAAGGTTAGAGCTGAAAAGACTCTTGAACAGAGCCTCCTCATGCAGGGTTTTACCACAGAAGCGAAACATTCTGTGCCCTTGCATAGGAAAATTCCCAGGCACCAGTCATGCCACAATCCTGAGGTCATCAGACACCCACAATTTCAGTCACTGCTCTCCCATCCTGTCACCACTTTGTAAAGAAATATACTCATTTGGGTATATTCATCTATATCAACCAATGGGGATAGATTTGTTGATATCAACTCAATGGGTTAGATTTATCAATCTGGATTTTATTGGTTTGATTGGTTAGATTTGTCAAAATCAATTCATTGGGGTAGATCCATGTATATCCACTTGCCAGTATAGACTCATCAAATTTGACTCATTGGGTTGTTTCATCAATATTGACTTGACAACATACAATTATTGATATGGACCCATAGGGATAAATTTATCAATATCAAACTGTAGTGGTAGATTTATCCATATCAACACATCAGTGTAGATTCATCAATATCAACTTGTCGGGTAGATTCATTGATATTGATGTGTTGATATTTGCATACTCAGATGAGTAGAAAAAACTCAGTTGTGTTTAGAAGGTAATTTAAAGTGAGTAGTGAGAGCTCTGTGAGATAAGTATAGAGGACAAAATGACATAGAAATGAGGGACCTATGAGTTGTTGTTTGGGTGATCTAAATAGTGTGTAGGTAGGACTCTCTGATACAAGTATGGAAGGATCTGTAAGATTTGTAGTGTAGTTTCTTTGTGTTTTAAAAGTAGAGGTCATTGTAATACATAGGGACAGAACTCTGAAATGTGGGTTTTCATACATGTATAGATAGGTCCCTATTATGGTGTGCAAAGGGATATATGAGAGGTGTACAAAGGCTTTGTGACTGATTAGAAAGGCTATCTTGGTTGTGTAGGGAGTGTCCTCTCAATGCAACAGTGAGATATATCTAATATGAGTAGGGAGAACATACTGAGGTGTGATGGGAGTGTTTTTTGAGGACGGTGGATGAAATCAGAGGCATTTTAGGAGGGGACTTAAAGGGATATCTGAGGTTTGTACTTATGGTGTCTGGAGGTGAATAGGGAGCGAATTTTGCTGGGTAGTAAGAGTTATATAGTAGATGTATAGGTAGATTTTTTTCAGTTTTGTTTAAAGGGCATCCCAAGGTTTGTATGGCAGTCTCTCTGAGATTTGTACAGAGGACTCTTGATTGGGGTGTATAGGGATGATACTCTTAGGTGAGTATTAAGAACTCCCAAGTTGTGTAGGAATGTCTTCCTAATGTGAATAAGAAGATCTCTGAAATGAATTGGGTGGATTAACTGAGGTTTGGAAAGAGATATTAAGTGGGTTGAAGTGGGTTACAGGCCCACTGAATTTTGAAAGTAGGGACTAGTGTGGTGTGCAGAATTCAGTTGATAATCCAGCTCGTCCTGATTTTTTAAGGTTGGTAGACTTTTGATGGCTTATTCTATTTGCAATTGATCTTTTGAAATTGTGTACATCTTCCTGATTCAGTTTGGGAGGATCATATGTCTCTAAAAATTTGTCAATGTCTTTGATATTTTCTATTTTGTTAGTGTATAGATTTTCAAAGTAGCTTTTAATTATGTTGTATATTTCAATGGTGTCTGTTGTGGTCTTTTTTCATGACCAATTCTAGTGGTTTGAGTTTTCTCTCTCCTTCTCTTCATTAATGTGGCTAAGGGTTTATCAATTTTGTTTACTTTTTCAAAGAATCAACTTTTTGTTTTTTTTTTCACTTTTTGAATTATTTCTCTTGTTTCAATTTCATTGATTTCAGCTCTAATTTTAATTATTTCCTCTCTTCTACTATTTTTGGTGTTAATCTGTTCTTTTTCTAGGGCTTTGAGATGTAATCTTAGGTCATTTAGTTTTTGACTTTTTATTTTTTTAATGTATGAGCTCAATGCAATGAACTTTCCTCTTAATACCGCTTTCAGAGTGTCCCAGAGATTTTGATATATTGTGTCATTATTCTCTTTTACCTCAAAGAACTTTTTTATTTCTTCCCTGATGTCTTCTGTTAACTTTGCATCATTCAATAGCTATATTTAGTCTCCATGTGTAGGAGTACTTTTTGTTTTTTATTTCATCATTGATTTCTAATTGCATTCCATTAAATTACATTAATTGATGGAATACAAGGTAGTATCTCTATTTTTTTGTATTTACTAATGGCTTCCTCGTGGCAGAGTATGTGGTCTCTTTTGGAGAAGGATCCATGAGCTGCTGAGAAGAAAGTATATTCACTGGATGATTAATGAAATACTCTGTGTATGTCCATTAAGTCTATATAATTAATGTATTACTTAGTTCTATAGTTTCTTAGTTCAGTTTTTGTTTGGAGGAACTATTCACTGATGAGAGTGATGTGTTTAAGTCACCTTTTTATTGTATTTTGGTCTATTTGATTCTTAAAATTGAGAAAGGTTTGTTTGATGTACATAGATGCTCCATTGTTTGGGGCATAAATATTTAAAATCATTATGTCTTGCTGTTTTATGCTTCCCTTAAGCAGTATGAAATGTCCTTCTTTATCCCTTCTCACTAACTTAGGTTTGAAGTCCACTTTAACTGATGTGAGGATGGAGACCCCTGCTTTTTTACTGAGTCCATATGCATGGTATTATTTTCCCCATCCTTTCATCTTTAGTCTGTGGATGTCTTTTTCAATGAGTTGAGTCTCTTGAAGGCAGCATATTGTTCAGTCTTTCTTTTTAATCCAATCTACCCGTTGAAGTCTTTTTATTAATGAGTTTAGACCATTAACATTCAGTGTTATTATTGTGATATGATTTGTATTCCTGGTCATTTTCGCTTATTTTTGTTTTTTAACTTGACTTGGTTTCTCCTTTGATTGGCTTTTCCTTTTGTGTAGTTCCTCCCTTTGCTGACTTGTATTGTTGTTTTTCACTTCCTCCTCATGAAATATTTTGCTCAGAATGTTCTGTAGTACAGGCTTTCTATTTGTACATTCTTTTAACTTTCATTTATTGTTGAAAGATTTTATTTCATCCTCAAATCTGAAGGATTGTTTTGCTGGGTATAGGATTCTTGGTTGGCATCCATGTTCTTTCAGAGCTTGAAATATATTGTTCCAGGCCCTTCTTGCTTTTAGGATCTGGGTTGATAAATCTGTTGATATCTGTATTGGATTCCCCTTATAAGTAATCTGATTCTTTTCTCTCTCAGTCTTTAAAATCCTATCTTTATTTCGTATGTGAGATATTTTCATATCATGTGCTTTGGTGTGGATCTGTTGTAATTTTATGCACTTGGTGTTCTGTTAGCCTCTTGTATTTGATTTTCCATTTCATTTTCAGGTTCCAGAAATTTTCTGATATTATTTGGTCTTTTCATGATGTCCCATGATTCCTAGAGTTTCCATTCATGATTTCTTACCATCTTCTCAGTTCGGTCAATTTTATTTTTAAATTATATGTTTTGTGTTCATTGTCTGAGATTCTATCTTTCAAGAGATCTATTCTGTAGAAGATGCTTTCCACTGAGTTTTTAATGTATTTATTAAACTGTGCTTTTGCTTCCTACATTTGCTCTTTTAACTGTTTTTTTGCAGTGATCATTCATTGCCTGCCTTTGCTCTCTTAGCTCATCTTTTGCTTCACATATTATTTTATTTATGCAGAGTCTAAGCTCTTTTTCTGTCATTTCTACTGCCATGCTGTCATTAGACTTCATCAAAATAGCATCTTGGTTTGTTAGGGATGCTTTCTTTCTCTGTTTTTTTCATATTGTTTCTGTATATTCCCCTCTGCCAATGAAGATCTGAGGTACTGCAGTTTCCCTGCTGCAGGCTTATTGTGACCCTGTAGCTTTCCAGCAGCACCCAATAGAAACTATGTGTAGCCCTAAACCAGATAGCCCCTATAAAGACTTTAACAGTATTATAACAAACAGAATGAGTTCAATTATTATCTATAGTATTTCTAATGGTGGACGAAGAGAATGGGGCGGGTGTAGGATGTAAGTGAGTAAATAGAGGTAACTGATCAAAGGAAGAGTGAGCATGTGGTCAAAAGAAGTTGGTCTTTAGCATGAGAAAGGGAGAAAGAGACTCCAAGGGAATAGGTAAATAAAAGGAAAATAGAGTGAGGAAAAAAAAGATTGAAAATTTAAGAGTTAAAAACAAAACAAAGCAAAAAATCTATGGTTCACAATAATCGACAACTGAAACCTCCCAGTCCTTAGTATCTTGATGTGAGAGTGGTACCTGTCCAAGAGCCTCCAGTCTCCTGTAGGTGTCTCTGGAAGGGAGCTGCCCTTCCAATGATGGTGGCCACACCCTCAGGAATAATTCAAAATGTCTGCACCAGTCTCCAAAGATGCTGGGGATCTGTACTGTGTGAGGTCCATGTGTGGTCAGTGTGGGGTGGGTGGCTGGCAGACTGGGGGCGCGGCAGTTGGATGCCACCCTCCATCAAAAATCTTAACAGCAAAACTACTCCAACACCTGGAGATTAAATAATACGCTATTGTATGATGAATGGATAACAAAAGACATCAGGGGGGAAATAAAAAAAAATTCTTAGAGGTAAACTAGAACAAAGTTACATCAGATCAAAATCTCTGGGACACTATGAAAGCAGTACTACAGGAAAATTTATTTCATGGAGTGCATTCAATGAAAGAAGTTAAAAATCAACAAATAAATGACCCAACACTATCGCTTAAAGCCCTAGAAAGAAGAACAGAGAAACACAAAAAGTAGTAGAAGACAGGAAATAGTTAAAATCAGAGCAGAAATCAATAAAATTGAAACAAAAGAAACAATCGAAAAAATTGACAAACAAAAAAGTTGGTTCTTTGAAAAAATAAACAAAATTGATAACCCATTAGACACACTAACAAAGAGAAGGGGAGAGAAAACTCAAATTACTAAAATTGAGAATAAACAAGGAAATATCACAACAGACACGATTGAAATAAAAAACATAATTAGAAGTTATTTTGAAAATCTATACTCCAACAAAATAGAAAAAATCTCGAGATATCAACAGGTTTCTAGAGACATATGAATTATCAAAACTGAACCAGGAAGACATACACAAGTTAAATAGATCAATTTCAAGTAATGAAATAGAAGAAGTCATCAAAAGCCTACCAACAAAGAAGAAAAGTCCAGGACCGGATGGGTTCACGGCCGAGTTCTACAAAACCTTTAGAGAAGAGCTCATTCCAATACTTCTCAAAGTATTCCATGAAAAAGAAGAGGAGGGAACCCTCCCAAACTCATTCTATGAAGCCAATATCACCCAATGCAATTCCAATTAAAATCCCAATGACATACCTCAAAGAAATAGAGCAATCATGAAATTCATCTGGAAGAATAATAAACCCAGAATAGGTAAAGCAATCCTTAGCAGAAAGAGCGAAGCAGGGGTATCACAATACCAGATCTTCAACTCTACTACAAAGCAATAGTAACAAAAACAGCATGGTATTGTTACCAAAATAGATGGGTAGATCAATGGTACAGAATAGAGGACATGGTCACAAACCCAAATAAATACAATTTTCTCATACTAGACAAAGGTGCCAAAAATATGTAATGGAGAAAAGATAGCCTCTTCAACAAATGGTGCTGGGAGAATTGGAAATCCATATGCAACAGAATGAAGCTAAACCAATATCTCTCACCACGCACAAAACTAAACCCAAAATGGATTAAGGACCTCGGAATCAGACCAGAGACTCTACATATTATAGAAGAAAAAGTAGATCCAAATCTTCAACATGTCAATTTAAGACCAGACTTCCTCAACAGGAGTCCCATAGCACAAGAAATAAAAGCAAGAATCAATAACTTGCATAGATTCAAACTAAAAAACTTTCTCTCAGCAAAGGAAACTATCAGCAATGGGAAGAAAGAGCCTACAGAGTGGGAGAAAATCTTTGCCAATCATACTTCAGATAGAGCACTAATCTCCAGAATATATACAGAACTCAAAAAACTCTACACCAAGAATGCAAATAACCCAATCGACAAATGGGCTAAGGAAATGAACAGACACTTCAAAGAAGAATATCTACAAGCAATCAACAAACATATGGATAAATGTTCAACATCTCTAGTAACAAGAGAAATGCAAATCAAAACCACCCTAAGATTCTATCTCACCCCAATTAGAATGGCGATTATCAAGAATACAACAACAGGTGTTGGCGAGGATGTGGGGAGAATGGTACACTCATACATTGCTGGTGGGCCTGCAAATTAGTGCAGCCACTCTGGAAAGCAGTGTGGAGATTCCTTAGAAAACTTGGAATGGAACCACCTTTTGACCCAGCTATCCCACTCCTTGGCCTATACCAAAAAGACTTAAAATCAGCATACTACAGAGATGCAGCCACATCAATGTTCATAGCTGCTCAATTCACAATAGCCAGACTGTGGAACCAACCTAGATGCCCTTCAGTTGATGAATGGATAAAGAAACTGTGGTTTATATATATACAATGGAATATTACTCAGCTATAAAAATGATAAAATTATAACATTTGCAGGAAATGGATGAAATTGGAGAATATCATGGTAAGTGAGATAAGCCAATCTCAAAAAACCAAAGGATGAATGATCGCACTGATAAGTGGATGATGACACATAATGGGGGGTGGGAGGGGTTAGTGTTAGGGTTAGAGTTAGGATTAGGGAGGGAGGCAAGAATGGAGGAAGGACTGTATAGAGGGAAAAGAAGGTTGGGAGGGGTAGGGGGAAGGGAAAAATAACAGAATGAATCAAACAACATTACCCTATGTAAATTTATGATTACACAAATGGTACTCCTTTACTCCATGTACAGAGAAACAACATGTATCCCATTTGTTTACAATAAAAAATTAAAAAAAAAGAAATCACACAGTGTTTTATTCTTCTAGCAAACTAATATAGCAAGCATGAGTTATAAGTTGATCTACAATGCAAGACATTGTTTTAAAAATACAAAGAAAAAGTGAAATAAGAAAAAAAAATCCCAATGACGTACCTCATGGAAATAGAGCAAGCAATCATGAAATTCATCTGGAAGAATAAGAAACCCAGAATAGCTAAAACAATTCTTATCAGGAAGAGTGAAGCAGAGGTATTGCAATAGTCGAACTTCAACTATACTACAAAGCAATAGTAACAAAAACGGCATGGTATTGGCACTAACATACACAGGTAGATCAATGGTACAGAATAGAGGACATAGACTCAAACCCCAAAAAATATGCAATTTTCTCATACTAGACAAAGGTGCCGAAAATATGCTATGGAAAAAAGATAACCTCTTTAACAAATGGCGCTGGGAAAACTGAAAATCCATACGCAGCAGAATGAAACTAAACCCTTATCTGTCACCCTGCACAAAACTCAACTCAAAATGTATGAAGGACCTTGGAATCAGACCAGAGACCCTGCATCTTATAGAAGAAAAAGTAGGTCCAAATCTTTGACATTTTGGCTTAGGATCAGACTTCCTTAATAGGATTTCCATAGCCCAAGAAATAAAAGCAAGAATCAATAACTAGCTTTCTCTCAGCAAAAGAAACTATCAGCAATTGAAGAGAGAGCTTACAGAGTGGGAGAAAATCTTTGCCATGAATATTTCAGATAAGGCACTAATATCCAGAATATATAAGGAACTCAAAAAACTCTACACTAAGAATGCAAGTAACCCAATCAACAAATGGGCTAAGGAAATGAACAGACATTTCACAGAAGAAAATCTACAAGCAATCAGCAGATACATGAAAAAATGTTCAACATCCTTAGTAATAAGAGAAATGCAAATCAAAACTACCCTAAAATTCCATCTCACCCCAATTAGAATGGCGATTATCAAGAATTCAGGCAACAATAGGTGTTGGCAAGGATGTGGGGGAAAAGGTACACTCATACATTGCTGGTGGGGATGCAAATTAGTGCAGCCACTCTGGAAAGCAGTGTGGAGATTCCTTAGAAAACTTGGAATGGAACCACCATTTGACCCAGCTTTCCCACTCCTCGGCCTATACTGAAAGGACTTAAAATCAGTATACTACAGAGATACAGCCACAACCATGTTCATAGCTGCTTAGTTCACAATAGCCAGATTGTGGAACCAACCTAGATGTCCTTTAATTGATGAATGAATAAAGAAACTGTGGTATATATATAATGGAATATTACTCAGCCATAAAGAATAACAAAATTATGGCATTTGCAGGAAATGGATGAAATTGGAGAATATCATGGTAAGTGAGATAAGCCAATCTCAAAAAATCAAAGGACCAATAATAAATGGATGATGACACATAATGGGGGGTTGTAGGTTGCAATAATGGAGGAAGGAGGGACTGTATAGAGGGAAATAGAGGTGGAAGGTGTGGGGGGAGGAAAAAGTTACAGAATGAATCAAAAACTATTACTCTATGTAAATGTATGATTACACAAATGGTACGCCTCTACTTCATGTACAAACAGAGAAACAAGATGTATCCCATTTGTTTACAATAAAAATATATTTAATAAATATTGTATATTGTTAAAAAACAGATAAAGTTTTAAGGTTTTTGCATTCCACATTTAGATAATTAATACTCATTAATTAAAGGTTTAAGGCAAATGATAATAAGTGAATTTTTAAAAAGATGCAACTCATTCAATTCTCCTTTCTCAGTACATATGAAAGTAATAAATAGCTATTCAGATTTTAAATTCTGATGGTTTTTCATGTGTTGTTTGTCTTCTGCCTGGAAAACATATTAGAGTACACACCATTTAAATATTCGAGTATAAGCTGTAGCATTAGAGTACAAAGTCCGTGTTTTTAGCATGTATTTAGGCCTATGTTGAAATTCTTAACTTTAAAATTTTTATCTTAAATCTTAAAATATTTTCTTTTAGATTTGCCAACAAGCTTACCCACATTAAAGGAAGATGGTTCAGAAGTTCTGGGGTGAGACGAAGGGCCAGAAATACAGGCACGGGTCTTCTGGGAATGCAGTTTCAGGTTTCATTCTCTTTTCTTTACAAATACTCGATTTTCAAATCCCATGGAGAAAATGGCTCCCAACACCTGTTTGACTGGGTGGGAGTGAAGCCATGATCTTGCTCCACATCCCAGAGAAGGAGATTTGGACACAGCTTGTATCTTCTGGGCTAAAGAAAATCCTGAGGAAGTGAGTCAGGAACAGGCAGGTCCTGGGAAGAACTTCATGATTGGAATTTCACAGATAACCGCCAATTCCATAAATTAGTTCTGCGTATGTGCTAGAGAGTTCTGACTCCTGAGAGGCTGGGGTGTGAGAGCCTCTATGGAGTCTTTCTGCCTTTGCAGCTGGAAGGGACACACCAGATGAGAACAGAGGAGGTCATCGCCCAGGTGTCGTGAAGGAAGCAGAGACACACTTCATAACATAAGCTGTGAAAATAAAAACTACGTTTCTTTAATGTTCTGTGGAAATCCTGTTTTTCAGCACTCTCCTGTGACAAGACTTTAGGAGAATGATGAGCTGAAGAAGAAATTGAAAACTGGAGTAAGGGGGAGGAGAACATGAAAGATGTCAGGCGGATTAGTCAAAATGCAGACATAGCATGTCAGAATGACCAGAAAAGAGTAACAAAGCTTAACCGAAAAGTTAGAGTAAAGGACAAAATAATTCATGAAAGAATAAGTAATTTTATGGTCCAAATGTGTGTGTCCCCTCATAATTCATACAATGAAATCCTAACCCTAATGTAATGGGGTTAGGACGCGTGGTCCCGGGAAGTTATTAGGAGTCCTCATGATTGAGATCAGTACCCTTAGGAAAGAAGCCCCAGACAGGTCTCCCCAGCCACCTCCACCTTGTGAGGACAGTGAGAAGTCGCAACCCAGAGGTTGGGCCTCACCAGCATCCCACCCCACCAGCACCCTGACCTTGGACTCCCAACCTCCAGAACTGTGAGAATTAAATTTCCGCTATTGTATAAGCCCCACAATGTATGCTATTTTCTTATGGAAGTCCACAGATTCTGACAAACAACAATAAAAGTATTCCTCTTTGCTAATTTTCTTAGTACCTTGTAACACAGTACTACTGATTTTGTTTGCAACAGCATGTTTGTCATCTCAAGGACTCTGCGTCTGGGGTCCTGGCCTCCCTCTGCTGGCTCCTTTGCCGAATCTCACAGGGCTGCCATCAATGTGTTGACAGAGCTTTGTTCCTTTCGGGAACCGTATCAAAGAGGGTGCTTGCTGGCAGAATTCAGGAATTGTGGTGGTCAGACTGAGGCCCACTTTCCTTCGGTCTGTTCTCCTGGATACTGCCTGCAGACCCAGGGCAAGCACACCCCACAGGCCTTGGGGAAGAAATCTAGCCTTCCTGACTTCTGAGAAAAAATTGTAGTGATGTAAGTCATTATGGGAATGTCTTTCCTATACACTCTGCCATACCCTGTTGGCTAAAAGCAAGTATTAATTCCCACCTGACTCGGGACACGGTGTTCACAGATGAGCCATTGGTTCACTCCAGTTTATGTCTGCCACACATCAATTAAGTATTTCTGTTGTTCTTGCCCTTTATCTTCCAGGCCATGTACCCAAGCATAAATAAACAAAGGAGACGGAATTCATGACAAGGGAGATAAAAAAGCCAAAACAGGCATTCCATAAAAACAAAAATATAACTGGTGGAGAAATGATAATAATAGAAGAGACCATTTCCTTGGTTAGAGTAAGTGGGAAAACGTAGCAAGTAACTCAGACTCATGCACTGCATTACAAACACAGCAAAATGAAGAGTACCCACCATGGAAAAAGCTGTTTGCTAGTTAACATGGAGAAATTTGAAACGCAGAGCAACATGACCCAATCAGAAGGGGAAAACCAGGAGCAGACCGTGTCAAAATAACATCCTTAAAAAAACTTGAAGAAATCAAATCATGCAAGTTAATGTTCTAATATTCAGGTTAAGACACAAATTTTGCAAAATTTTGCACGCGTTTATTTATATCTGCCCAAAACCCCACATTTGCAGCAAGATTAGCATAGTTTGGAAAAAAGGGTGAGGTAAAGAGATACAGGGCAAAAAAAAAAAAGAAAAAAAAAAAACAAGGCGGGAAAAAAAAGGAACATTGGAAATCAGACTAAAGTGGTCATAAGATGATCTTATGCAAACTTGATGAATTAAAAATATATACATATATATGGCACAGGAGATAGTACAAGAAAGTGAGGCTTCTGACATATTCATCATTTCTACATAGAAATAGAGTATTTGAGCATTTAAAATTTCTGGCATTTGAGAGATAGGACCTTACAGTGCTCACTCAGGATTAGTATGCAAACATCATCGCGTTTATCTATGCCAGCCTGTGTAACAGGCTTAGACATGAATGCCTGCATGAAAATCATTGAATTCCCCATTCCGAATTAAAGGAGTAACCTGGGTACAAACAAGAGAACCGTACCCTGAGTTGTAGGTAAACTCACAGGTCTTTAAAAAATATAAATATTTGATTGAAATTAGGCATATGCAACAAATGCTAGCATGTTTGTTTATATATGCCCCTAATTATAATCGTAGCAAGAGTTTAACCAACCATGTTATGGTTTGGCTGTGACGTGTCCCCACAAAGGCTCAATTGTGAGACATGCAGGAAGGTTCAGAAGAAAAATTATTGAATTATTAGAGTATTAACCCAATCGGTGATTTAATCCCCTGATAGGGATTAACTGAGTGGTAACTAAAGAGGTGGGGTGTGTCTGGAGGGAGTAGGAGTTGGGTCGTGGCTTTGGGTGTACATTTGAATCTGGTGAGTGGATTCTTTCTCTTTGCTTCCAGATCACCATGTGAGCTGCTTCCCTCTCCCATACTTTTCCACCATGATATTCTGGTCACCTTGAGCCTGGAGGCATTGAGCCAGCCTTCTACAGATGCAGACCTCTGAAACCTTGAGCCCTCTAATAAACTTTTCCTTCTCTACAATTGTTCTGGTGGGGCCCTTTAGTCAAAGCAGTGAACAAGCTGACTAAACAAACCTCACATGAACTAGAGATTTCAGCTCCTCTGCCTATCTTCAGGCTATATCTTCAGGACCATCCACCCCACATTGCTATTGCATATTTCTGTCTCAGCATTATTTATCTTCAACCCATCCTGGATAGATTAGAACAATGATAATAGGTGACAGATGACAGAGAGACAGATGGCTCATAGGTAGATAGACAAAGTATTTGAAAGATAAGAAGCAACATGCTATTTTAGGCTTTTAGTAAACATGTGATTGCACATTATTTCTTTATCAGATCCCAAAATATGAATGATGCCCCAATTATATATTGAAATCAATTTTCAAAATGTCAGTTAGTGAACTGATCAATTAGAGAAAGAAAAAGTTTGAGAAAATCAACTCGGTAAAAACTGAGCTATAGTTTAGTATGGGCTCTCAATACAATGTGTTGCCTGGGTTGAGATCATTGGAAGAATGTGTTTCAGTGATTCCTTAACCTTCCTCTTCTGTTTCCTGGTGCCTCATCATAAAGTGTATGGGAAGATTAAGCGATTATTTTAAATTTTTGAAGTGACCATTGTCACATCACTTATTTGTAAAAGCTATTCTCACATCTCCTACCTTTTCATTTATTTTAGCATAGGATATCAATAACAAACTGGGATTACTTAAAGTCATTCCATTCAATATGTACACACTCACGTTAGTATAGCTGAAATAATTTTGCCCCTGCATGTCAAAATTTAATTAATCCTGGGGAATAAGTTTCTATATTTTGGAATCTATGACATTATAAAATGAGAATGTCACATATGTTTTTGAATTCAAATGTAACACACAGGGCAAGTTTCTTTCTTCCAGACTTTTCATGCTAATGTTTTTCTGATTTTCCTCAATACTAGTTAGCCTGTTGTAGGAAACAGTTTATTCTGCTATTCACATATCTAAAATGGATTTAGTATTTGAAAACTGAAACCAAACTATTGTCATTTCATTGGATAAGACAAAGACAGCGCTAGCTAGGATACGGTAGCTCAGATGAGCTGTGGGGAAATTAAAACTTCAAAAGAATTTTGAAAATTATTTGTGTAAAATTTATTAACTTTTTAAACAATTGCGATATATCATCTTAGTGAATCAAACTGTTATCCAGTTGCTCTTTACTGAAATGACATTCTCTAAATTGATGAGGCTATTGTGTATGATTCACAGGATTTCATACACACACGTGCACACACACACACATACACACACACACACACATACACACACACACACACACACACACATACTCAGATGCATACACATACTATCCACACATGTGGCTGAGAATAACTAAAATTTGCTGGTGTGCTATGAGCAACAGTGAAAATAGTTATCAAGTGTGTTCCTAAAATTTTCACTGTTTAAGAGTATAGAAGGATCATTCCTCCTAAGAGTGGAAAAGAGGTGTATTCCATGTAGACTCTTTCAGGCAGAAACAAGGTTATCTTAAGAATGCAGGTCAGTAAAGCACAGAGGTTATGGCATGATACTGGGGACACTCCACTATTGACAGATTTCTGGAGATACAAATCTTAATTTTGAACTTATTTCCAAATAATTAGGGTAGCAAAGAAAAGGTGTGCCTCCTCTTGCATAATTGGGTTGAGTTGTCAATCATTGATTCCAATTATATCCTTGTAATAACTTGATTAAGTACTGGGAACCATAAAAACCAAATGAAAATACAATTAGTTATTGCAGAAAGTTTTTAAGAGGTGACTTTTCTAGACCACTAATGATGGTTATTTATCCAAGAACTATAGTCATTTCAATGTGTCTTGTGGCAAAGGTGAAGTTTAATGAGTTAATGAAAGTGATGGTTTAAACACGGTATTAGAAAACATTTGATTTCATATTGAAGACATCCTTAACTTTTAAAAAATATCATAATATTTCACCTGATAATACAGTTTGTTATGACTTTTTAAATCTTATAGAATTAAAATTTGATCAGTGGAATGAATTTTAGGATTTTAGAGAATGTGCTATCTAAAGGTAGTGGGGATAGAGGATGTACAGTTAAGAATTTATAAAGGTCACATTTTAATAATATATGTTAGTAAACATTTTTCTAAATGTAAGTGTATTATTTTAAAATATATTTTATTCACTTGCTACAACATCCTTCTAGGTTTTTTCTTCTTCAGTATTTTAAAAGGAGAAGAAAATTAAAATTGATATTTTCCTGATTCACACTTCTTTGGTGTTACTAGAGATTGACTCCCTGGTCTCAATATGCCAGGCAAGTACTCTACCACTGATGTACAACCTGACCCCCTTTTTATTAGAGTCTGGATAAGCTAAGTTTCAATACTCCTATGTCAACATCCTGAGAAATTGAGAGTTCAATTTGGTGCCAATGGTCTACTTTCTTAACCTTCTATTGCATTCCACTTGTTGTCTATACTTGTAATTTGAATAATTATAGGAAATGAATGACTGAATTAAAGCAACTTACTCAAAACATATCATGTGTATCTCAAAATGTTTGAGAATCTAAATGAAAATTCTTATCAAACCTTATTAACTTTAAAATATTGGACAACTTCATGTTAGAATGGATTATGCTGTGAAAAATTAAATACAGAAAGAAAAATTTGGCATCCAATCTTATGCTCATATATTGACAAAAATATCTCTCATGGCACTGATGAGTGATGTTTGTGAGGGTCACCCAAACTATTACCTTAGTCAGGCAAAGAGGACAGAAAGCAAAGCACTCTTTTTTGCTAAACTGAACATACACCATGTCAGTCACATCATTTTGTCAGTAATTGGTCACCTGACACCCCAAACTTACTGCCTATGGGGTCAAGAAATGCAGGGAGACTTTCACTAGTAAACGCTGCAAGTCTGTGCCATTTGCTTCCCTCCCCGAATTCAGATGTCCCTTTTGCATTCTTTTGTCTCACACAGAACTAACTGAATTCCTACTGGAGGAAACAGTCCAGTGGCCCCTCTTTACGCTGCATCCAGTTAATGTGCTGAATCTCTGGTGGACACATAGATGTTTCTACATTCTCTTCCTCCTTGCTTTTCTTAATTTATCATCCAAGAGCTGGCAAATTGAGTTACCTCCACCGTATGTATGGAGATATGTATGGTGTATAAGTAATGATAAAGACCACCATAATTTTGATATTCATTACAACAAATCCAGAAGACAGTCCATTGTCCTAAAAGTACAAATGTTCCATGAACCAGGACTAATATTTGTCTTCTGGAAGGGACATTCTTCTCCCTCATTCTCCATTATTCTCTGCCATCTCCTGAATCTAGGACTAGTCCCAGAAATGTTCCTAGCCCATCGTTCCTGGTCAGGCAGGATGGGCATGAATGAGCCTCCATGGGTAGTGGAACAGTCCCAGCCTGTTTCCTTCTTGAGTAAGCTTGTACGCCAAAGGACTGGCACACTTTTAAACATCAACATTTTATTAAGCAGTATGACTCTCTGGAACAAAGACCTCACCTTACGTATTTGACTTCAGTCATTTCCATGCGCATTAACCAAATACATGGTTATTTTGACAAATTAGCAATTTAAATAATAATATTCATACCTTTAGTTTGTTAAAACTAAAGCCTAAAATACAGAATTGTGACATTTGAATGTGAATACAGAAAAGAAAAAGAAAAATGAAAAACTAATATGAATTCTTTACCATTTCACTGACTGGAATTTAAAGCTCTCATTGAACTGATGTCACACTTGACAATGTTTCACTTGGCATAAATGTTACAATTTATATAATTGCTGCAATAATGTTAAAAATGCCTTGAACTTCTGCACTGTGGATAAGAGCTGGAAAGCACTCAAACTTACATATAATAAAATTAACTACTTTCAACTATCTATAAATTAAAACAAGAGCCATCTAGTTTTCAAAAAGGAGTCATACAGAAAATATTTAATGAATATTGAATGCCAAAATAACCATTAGAATAGTAAGTTAAAATGCATGGAATTATTAAAGTTTATATCTCCACATGGACCATTGAATTTGTTTTGTAGAGATCATGTGCTTAATTACTTACTATTTAGTATAGATTTCTTTCTTTTTGTATTTCTTCCATAGTCCATCATTAGGAAAAAAAAAAAAAACTTATTTACTTCTACAACTTAATTTGTGATAAGCTCTTTACACTATAATTTCCTGTTGAATCAGTAAATAAGCAGTTCATGGATTTAGGAGCTAAATATTCTAACAAATTCATGGATACAAGGCAATATTTGTAAAATGAATGCATAATATACAACCATATCAGCAAAATAAATTTAAAACAATATTTTAAGAACAGTCATATACATTAATATAATGAAAGAAGCTATATAATTTAAAATCAGAAATTGAAACTATTAAAAAATCAGCAAAAAAGATAGATTTGCAAAGCAGGATCTAACAGATTAAGATAAATTTTGAAATTTATGAGAATATTTTAAAACTGAAGACTACACTAGAAAGAACTTAAAAGCTAAATAGCCCAATGTCTCATTCCATAAAAATAAAAGAAAGAAGGAATTTTTTTAAAAATGAACACAAAGTATGAAACTATTTCAAATTTCATAAATAAAATAAATTAGCCTGTAGTGGCTAAAATAAATTATAGATAAACATGTACTAGAAAAACATAGATGAAAAGATATCAGAAGACACAAGTCACACATTTGAAAAGGTAGAATCCTGATTATAATATGAAGAGACAAGTGTGGCTATTTTGCAATGCTGCCCAAAGGCTACCATTCACAATACATATGTGGGGTATGAAAGACAGTGGAATGAGACAGACATCATTACCCTATACATATGTATGATTACACGAATGGTGTGAATCTACATCATACACAACCATAGAAATGAAAATTTATACCCCATTTGTGTACAATGCATCAAAATGCAGTCTGTAAAGATTTTCTTTTTTTAAAGAGTGAACAAGAGAAGATCCACCAAAAATACAGAATACTTCAACACTAAAATATTTTTATATGTTGCTTTTTGGTAACTTCATATTTTTATGAGTTTCTTCTATAATTTGGAGTGCAGAGAGACATATTTTACTTCTACTAGACATGGAGAACAGTATGAGATTTCCTCAAAATATTAGAAACAGAACTAGCCCTGATCCATGGATCCCACTCTTGGGCGTGCAACCCAGGAAGTGAAGTCAATAAGCTGAAGACACCCCTGCACATCCACGTTCATGGCAGCACTGTTCACAATAGCCAGGAAATAGGAACGACCCAAATGCCCATCCACTGAAATGTGGCACGTGTGCACAAAGAAACAGGACTCGTTATCCCATGTGTGACAACACGGATAGAACTGGAGAGCATCATGTTAAGTGAAAGAAGCCAGGCACTGAGAGACCAGCCCCATCTCATCTCACCCCTGTGGATCCTGGAAAAGTTGGTCTGGTAGAAACTGAGGGTGAATGGTGGTGGCTGGAGGCAGGGGAGAACAGGGATAGGGAGAGGGGAAAATCAGGGGTGCAATGACCCGTAGCTGGAGAGGAGCAAGGGGTTCTGGTGTGCATTTTCACACAATAGGGACTGGAGGGAATAATAATGTGCTATTTACCTAAAAAGCTAGAAGGATTTTGACAGTTTTGACATAAAGAAATAATAAATGTGTAGAATGTATCAGAAGATGTTAACCCCTTAATACATATAAATTTATGCTTTTGTGCATTAGTAAGTATAAATTTAATTGTAAAATAAACTGAACATAGTATTGCCCTATGACTTAGAAGTTATACCCTTGGCATTTTCCCCAATGAATTTCAAAGTTAGATTCACACAAAAACCTACACAACATTATTTACAGTAAAATTGTCCATAATTTCCACAACTTGCAAGCAACCAAAGATGCCCTTCTATAGCTGAATGGATAAACAGACGGTGGTATATCCAGGCAGTGGAATACTATTCATGGAATAAAAGAAATGAGCTATCAGGCCAAGGATGTCACAAAGGAACGACAAATGCTTTTTACTACAAGAATGAAATTAGTATGAAAAAGCTATACCACTGTACAATTCCCTCTACCCACGGTTTGGGCAAACCACTAGGGATACTAAATAGATTACTGGTGGTCAAGATTTGGTGGGAAAGGAAGGATGAACAGGTGGAGCACAGGTTTCTTTTATGACATTTAAACTTTCTTTTATTTTCAATTATAGACCATGGAATCTGTGAGAAAGCACCAATTCAAAGCAAGAAACTTAAAAATTAAAGCTCCAAATTTGGAGCTTTTACCATTGATCCTGTTTCCAAGGAGTTGTAGTGTGCTAGTGTTACAGCAGAAAATTCTGCTGGATTGCCCAACTCTGAAACATCATGGCAGGTTTCCACCTTGCCCAAACTGGAATAGTGCATGTGATTTGAATAAAGTATAACAATAAACATTTTAAAAGGTATTCTGTCCTTGATTTGAAAACACCCATATGATACTTTATATGCTATAATTTTTAGATTACAATCAATCTAAAAAGCAATAAAATCTAAATTGTAATGCATGCACCTTTTGAATCTGAAATCATACTGTTTATAGAAGGTGACAAAAAGCAAATCTACACATACTGTGTATTTGGTACCACTGTGCATTAGTTAATTTATAAGTAAAATGTCACATAATGTTCTTTGACTTTGTCATAATAAAGTGGATTCAAACTGAAATAGTGAAATAACTAATGCCTAGGTCTTAATTACTTACAATGACTAAAACACATAATCAATATTTTGATTCCTACCTGTTATAAATCACCTCTCTCTAGGAAAATAGTGTCTCACATAAAAAACACTAATTGATTTAGCAATTTCAATCAGTGACTGACTGAGTCATAACAGCAATCTATTTTAATTATCTAATTGTAAATTTAAGTGAATTCACTATCCAATTTGTTATAATAACCATTTTTTTGTTGTTGTGCTATGTAAGAGGTTCAGCTATTGCTAACTCTAACATGATGTCTGCATATTTTTTTGAAATCTTGGAGCAGTGAGATTCTATCTCTACTATACTTGTATTTCTTGAGTGAACTCCCTGTTTTACAGACTTAAGATGTTCGAAAGAAAATACCCCCAAATCTGCACAGTTTTTTCCGTAATTAATTAAGAGTTGCAACATGGAGCACTCTATTCCTATTCCATGGCTTTAACATATCCCCAGTGCTTAACATTCTTGTCATCTTGTCCGTTTCCAGTAGTCAACATCTGCATACCTTGCCTGAGAAAGATCTCTGTCAGCAGGAGCCTGATTTCCCTTCATGCCTAATCAGTCTCTGTCTTAGTGGG
>NC_136477.1:78028570-78090597 GCF_902686455.1 Sciurus vulgaris
TCCCACGGTGCATCTGTCCTCATGTCCTTAAGGAACTGTCAACCACACCCTTCTCTCCTCAGCTTGCTCTCACCCCTCTGATGAGTAGACAGAATTTTCCAGGGGTATGCTTTCTTGTGGGTAAAATTCTATTCCCCTAACTGTTCTCTAGTGGTTTATGAGAAGCACTCAGCAGTGCCAACGCCCCCCGCCCCCTTAGCTCCCTGCTTAGACCTGTCTTCAGTGACCAAGTCTCTCTTTGTTCTAAGGTCCTGCCTGCCATGAAGCTGTGGGTCATAGCAGTTGGATCAGTTAGTGGTTGTCCTATAGCAATACTGCCCAGATTTCCTGTGTTTATTCTTTTTTCTTACTCTAGTATCATGCCTGCCAAACTGGCCTCCTCACCACCTATCCTGATGACAGAGGTGGCCTGCAGCAGGCTGAGGCTTTATGCAAGTATTTCCTTCCTGTGTGTGGACAGAGTAAACCTGAGCGTGACCAGATTGTACTGGGGTCAGGCTGCAAACCTCCTTCTGTGCGCAGCTGTGGTCCTCCTGTAGTCTTTTTTCAGCACAGGCTCTACTAAGTCCATTTGGGAGAAGTCCACCAGCAAAACCAGATGGGCATAGTGATTTGATGGAGCCTCTTCTCCTCCAGGAGTCCCAGGTGAAGTATGGTCACCCTTTCCTGCTTATGGTTGGTCTGGGCAGCAGGGTTTCCTTATAGTGGCTGGTCTGGTGAGGGAGCCAAGGTCAGAGCTATTGTAGAGCTTGGGGCAATAAGTGTGCTGCTGAGATGGTCCATTCATTGCCTGACAGGTGTTTCAGGAAACCAGGACACTAGGGGTGAAGGTAACTTCACTATCATGGCCACTACATCATAGTCACCCACAGGAGCAGGCTATGTTCTTCTGAAATGGAATCCTACAGGTCTGCAGGAGAAAGCAAGAACTTCAACCCAGTCCTGAAAGTTCTTTACATGCTGTTGAGAGGGATTTCTGTCTTTCTTAGGAGAGACACAGGCAGAGATTTATTAGGAAAGGAAAGGCACAGAGGGGGACAAGTGCCTGGCATGAGATGCCGTTTGGGCCTGTGAACTCTCCATGAAAGGAAATCTGTAGATGATGAAGATTGTTGGGGGCGTTTGCCGGCACCCCCCCAACAATACTCTCTCCAAGATGGCACCTGGCATGGTTTCACAATGAGTCTGCAGCACAATGCTAATAAACAGAAAGCACATCTGATTGGCGGTTGATTCCTTTCCTGATCCGTGCTGAGCTCGTGACCAGTGCATGCATCCATCTCCTTAGCCTGGAGCCCATGCATCTTTCACATGAACACTCACGTGCACTTACTCTGATTGGCTTCTGCTTTGCTTCTGCTTATCAGTTTGTTTTACTAAAAATATATATATGAAAGCAAACAAAGAATAAAGGAGAGACCCTTACTACATGTGTGTGTGTGTGTGTGTGTGTGTGTGTGTGTGATTTTATCGCTGCTGGACGATGATAAGTGGTGCTGAAACCCAGGAACTCAGAGGAACAAGGCAGGAGATAAATCAGGTAAAATTATGAAAGAAAAATTCTGGCCAGGTTAAGTTCGCAGGATTTGCGACGAGATAAAGTTTGCAGAATTTGTGATGAGATTTAAATTTGCAGGATTTGCAATGAGATTTAAGTTCGCAGGAGTCTCAATGAGATTTAGGTTCACAGGAGTTGTGATGAGATTTAAGTTCACAGGAGTTGTGACGAGATTTAAGTTCGCAGGAGTTGCGACTAGATAAAGTTCACAGAAATTTGTGACTGAGACTTGTGTTTATTGTAAAGTTAATGTGTGTGCTTTCACTTTTGCTATTGCTATTAAGGTGATTTATTTTTGTGTGCTGATAGATTTACGTAGCTGTATTTTAAAATGGGTACTGAAATGTCATGGGCACAAATGGAGGGGCTTTTGAGGGATCTCCTTAAAGCTAATGGGATGCCCCTAAAAACAAAAACAGCAAGACTCTTTTTAAAAACAGTAGAAGAAATAACATCATGGTTTTTAGATGAAGGGCTGTTAAACATTCCTCAGTGGGATCATTTGGGAGAAGATTTAAAGGTGGCTGATAAGATAAGTCTGTTACCACCGGGAACATTAGCCATCTGGACTTTAATTAGAGGGTGCTTAACAACTCTACAGCTGCACTGTAGAGAGGCCCTTAGAGAAGGGGAGGAGGCTCTGGAGGAATTAAAAGAGAAACAATCCAAGGCATGAGAAAGAGGAACTATAGAGAAAGAAGAAGAATCAGAGAAAGGAGAGGATTCAGATGAGGATGAGGAACTGAGAAAATTAACAAAAAACCTTGCTATCAAGGAATCAATGGGGAAAGATTTAGTAGAAAAAAGAAAAACTCTTACTAAACCCACACCTCATGCTCCCCCGCCTTACAATCCTCAATATTGTGGGCGAATGCCAGTGTGTCATTGTGCAAAAACTGTATCAAATGAATGGGATACTCTGCAACAAGGGACAGTTTTCCCAGTTTTTGAAGACCAAAATACCCATAGATATCATCAACCACTAGATTTTAAAACTATAAAACAACTTAAGGAGGCCGTTATGTCATATGGCCCCCAAGCAGCTTTTACTCTCTCATTGGTAGAATCTGTAGGAGGAATGAATCTTACCCCAGATGATTGGGGCAATGTAGCAAGAGCTCACTGTCAGGAGGACAATACTTAATATGGAAAACAGCATGGCAAGAATATTCCACTGACACTGCCCATCATAATGCTGCGGCAGGTAATCCAGCATGGAATTTAGAAATGATTATGGGAATAGGACAGTTTACAGGACAGCAGGCACAGCTTAATTATGATCCTGCAGTGTATATGCAAATTGCTGCAGCAGCTACTAAAGCATGGAGAATTATTCAAGGAAGTAATGATATACAGGGACAGCTTTCAAAAGTCCTACAAGGAACAAATGAGCCGTATGCTGATTTTGTAGTGCGACTGCTGCCAACAGCAGGTCACATATTTGGGGATGTAGACCAAGCGATGCCTTTAATAAAACAATTGGCCTATGAACACGCTAATAAGTGGTGTAAGGAGGCTATTCACCCCTGGAAAAGTAAGGATTTGAGTACTTACATTAAAGTATGTAGAGATATTAATGAAAATGTTATACAGGGCCAAGTTATGGCAGCAGCCATAACTCAGGGATTACAATCTACATTTAAAGGGGGAGGACCTATGGGGCCTTGCTTTTATTGTAAACAGCGAGGACATTTTAAAAAAGATTGACCCAATTAAGACATCCCAGTCAGCCCCCTATGAGGCAAAAACCCCAACTATGCCCTAGATGTAAAAAAGGTAACCACTGGGCATCTGTGTGTAGATCCATAGTAGATGTAGATGGACATCCCCTTCCCCAACAAGGCCAGACAAAAAACGGAATTTGGGGCCCATCTCCCCGAGGCCCAACACAAATGTACGGGGGTGATTCAACAATTGGCCAGGACTCATTATCCTCTAACAAGCCAAGAAGGGCCACAAAAGGAAGCACAGGATTGAACCTCTGTGCCACTGCCAGAGCAATATTAACTCCTGAGATGGGAGTACAACCTATTCCTACAGATTTAAAGGACCCTCTACCCCTTGAGACAGTGAGAATTCTATTGGGAAGAAGCTCTAGTGCACTTAAAGGACTTATAGTTGTCCCTGGAGTTATTGATCCAGATTTTACAGGAGAAATTAAAGTTCTTGCATCCTTCCCACAAGGAATAATTTCTATAACACCTGGGGATCGCATTGCCCAACTCCTGATTGTCCCCAGATGCCATAATAATTATCCATCTGCCACAACAATTCGTGAAGACGCAGGCCTAGGATCCACTAGGGTCGATTTAGCTTGTCTTACTATGGATCTAAAACAAAGACCTATTATGAATCTGTCAATTAAACATAAAAAATTCTCTGGACTCCTTGATACAGGAGCTGATACCAGTGTTATTACTTTAAAAGATTGGCCAAAGACTGGCCTCTAGATGAAACAGAACAAACATTAAGGGGACTAGGCATTGCTACAAGTCCAAAAAGAAGTAGTGCCCTATTATCATGGAAAAATTCAGAAGACCAACAGGGAACATTTCAACCTTATGTTTTAGAACACCTGTCTGTCAATTTATACGGCAGGGATGTTCTTACACAAATGGAATTAAAACTTATGACAGAAGGTCATTATGGATCTGAAGCTCAGGCTATTATGCTAAAACAAGGACATATATGGGGTAAGGGGCTTGGTCGCCATAATCAGGGAATTATTCAACCCATTAACGTCCAAAGTAATCAAGGTCACAAGGGCCTTGGTTTTTCTTAGGGGCCACTGAATAACAAAATTTAAAATAGCTTGGAAATCTGATTCACCAGTTTGGGCTCCTCAGTGGCCCCTTACCCACGAAAAGCTTAAAGCGGCCCAAGAATTGGTGCAGGAACAATTAGCAGCAGGATACATTAAACCCTCTACCTCTCCATGGAATAGTCCTATTTTTGTTATCAAAAAGAAATCAGGGAAATGGCGACTTCTACATGATCTTAGAGCTATTAATGCTACAATGCAGCCCATGGGTCCAGTTCAATTGGGCCTTCCAGTTCTCACAGCCTTACCTAAGGGCTGGCCTACTTTAATTGTAGATATTAAAGATTGTTTGTTCTCTATTCCATTACATCCTACTGATAGTGAGAAGTTTGCATTTACTCTTCCATCCTTAGACAACCGTGGACCTGATCAACGGTTTGAATGGTAGTATTGCCACAGGGTATGGCTAATAGTCCTACTATGTGTCAGATCTATGTTGATCAAGCTTTAAAACCAATTCAACAATTGTATTCTAAATTAATTATTTATCATTACGTGGATGATATATTGGTATATCATCCTGAAGAAAATGAGTTAAAGAATGTCTATTTTCAGATGGTGAAACAACTTAAATCCTGGGGGTTTATTATTGCTCCAGAAAAAGTACAATTTGGCAATACTCAGGAATTTTGGGGAACTTTGTTAAATAGAACTATAGTTAAACCCCTAAAAACTATCATTAGAATAGAATAGATCATCTAAAAACTTTAAATGACTTTCAAAAACTGTTAGGAGATATAAATTGGATCCGACCTTACCTCCGTCTATCTACTGGGGAGTTACTTCTTCTACTTAATATTCTTCAAGGAGATCCTCATCCAACATCTCCCAGGGTATGTACTCCTGAGGCATACCAAGTTCTTAAGCTAGTACAACAAAAACTTGACCTAGCACAGGTAGACAGGATTGATCCAAAAAATTTGTTACAATTTATTGTTATTCCAGATAGAAAATTACCTACTGGAGTATTCTGGCAAGAAGGGCCTTTATTTTGGATTCATTTAGCTTGCTCCTCTGCTAAAACATTGTTACCTCATCCTGAAGCTGTAGCTCAACTAATATTAAATGCACTAAGATCTTCTATTAATGTATTTGGATTTCATCCAACTACCATTATAACTCCTTATAACAAAAACCAGCTTTCATGGCTTTATAATTCCTCAGATTCATGGACTATTATTAAATGTTCCACCCAAGCTATATTTGATAACCATTTTCCTAAGCATCCCTATCTTCAATTTTGTATCAATAATCATGTTATTTTTCCAAAAGTTACTAGACATCAGCCTATTCCAATGGCTCCTGTGGTATTCACCGATGGCTCAAAGACAGGGACCGGAGCTATTAGTTACCAGAGTAAAGTTCAAATTTTATTTTCCAAGTCGCCTCTGCTCAACATACTGAAATTCTAGTTGTTATCAAGGCTTTTAAATTGTTCTCTGACACCTCAATTAACATATATTCAGACAGTCTTTATGTGGGTCAAGCTCTTTCTAATCTGGAATGTGCAGGACTTATTGCTCTCACCTCTGCCATCTCCGGTCCTTTACAGACTTTACAACAGTTGATATGGGATCGCAGACACCCCTTATTTATTGGACATCTTAGAGCCCATACTAATCTGCCTGGACACTTAACTGAGGGAAATAGTTTAGCAGATACAGCTACTAGAGATATACATATTTTTTCTGCGGTGGAAGCTGCTCAAAAGTTAAATCAACAGTTTCATGTTAATTCCATCACTCTAAAACTCAAGTTCAACATTACTAAAGATGCTGCCCATGCTTTTGTTAAATCTTGTGGCCAGTGTGCAGTCCTCCATCATCCACCCTCTATAGGCGTTAATCCAAAAGGACTTTTACCTAATCATTTATGTCAAATGGATATTACTCATATCCCAGAATTTGATAATCTTAAGTTCATTCATGTGTCTGTGGAAACTCACTCAGGAATTATATTTGCATCTTTCCATAGAGGAGAAAAAACTAGATATGTGATCACCCATTGTCTTCAGGCCTTCTCTAATTGGGGCGTACCTAAACAAATCAAAACTGATAATGGCCCAGCATATACCTCAACTTTTTTGAAACTATTCCTTACAAAATTTGACATCACCCTTACTACAGGAATACCTTATAATCCTCAAGGTCAAGGCATTGTTGAATGTGCCCATCTCACCCTCAAAAATACACTTTATAAACAAAAGGGGGAAATTGGTGACACCTTCTGGTCCCCAAAGGACAAACTTTGTTTCCCTCTTTATTATAAATTTTTCAACCTTGGATAATGAGGGTCGCTCTGCTGCAGAGCGGCATGCTAACCCTGTAAAAAGCAACAGGGCCACCGTAAGATGGAAAGATGTTCTTGATGGACAACGGCATGGCCAGGATTCAGTTCCTTACTGAAGTTGAGGCTCTGTTTGTGTTTTCCCACAGGATAAGCCAACGCCTATCTGGGTTCCTGAAAGACTGGTGCAAGTGATAATGACTATACCAAAACGGAAGAAGTAAGGACAGAAGATGAAAAGACATCAAAGACATGTGCTCATTTTGACCTGCCTCATCAGTATGGTGACTAGTCAACAGTTTTGGGGGCTATTAAAGACATTCCCCTACCCACTCCCTCTAACTAACACTTCCTCAGTGTACCCAGCCATATTTTCTACCAATGATTCAGCAGAATTGCCCTATGTTCCTTATGATAAAACACAAGCAGCTATGAATTGGACGTTTGTCTTTGAGTTATCAGGAACTCTGTGTTTTCAGATTTCTGGTTACTTACATAATCCTTGCATTTACCTAGCTAATTATACTGATGGACACTTAATCAGCAAAGATACTAGAAACCCATCACAAATGCCCTCCTTTTCACAAGGAAAAGGTGTAAGTGATGGATGGGGAGAAGGAACCATGTTACAAGGTATTGCACCAAGATTGGACTATAATAAAACTTGTTATCAAATAATATTTCCTTTTAGATGTGAAGATAGGCCACCTCAATGGCCACCTATTTGGCAGTCCTGTGTAGATTGGTATTATCCAAAGTGCCTCGCCCAGAGATAATTTTCTTACCAAGGACCAGGAACAGAAAAAAATAAATCTTGGCATGGAACTAATTTTACAACAACAAATTATGATACCCTAACTGGTCCCTCTAAGCCTTTTACTTTGTGGACAGTGTGCGGATCATTAGCCTGTTTCAATATTGCCCCCATGGCATTTCTTTTAGGGGACAAGTGAGATACTCCAGTTATTCATATAATTATACTTATTATAGTAATGACAATACAACATGGGAGGATAATGTAAAAGTAAACTGAAATAATCAAAATGGAAAAAATTGTACCTATCCACCTACCCCTATGTGCATGTCCCCACCTTTTATGTTTCTTCTCACATCAAATGTAACCAACTCTTCAACACTAAATTGTTCAGATTATTCTTGTGTTTTAGCGCAATGTTGGAACACATCTACCCATACCCTGGCAGTGATTTTACAACTACCAAGATACCTGCCTGTTCCAATGGATATCAGTTCCCTCTCTGATACTCTCTTAATAGTCAAAAAAGAGAGTTTGGTATAACAGCTGCAATTATTACAGTAATTGCTGCTGCCCTTGCCACTACAGTTCCTACAGCTCATGCTTTAAATACACTCTCTTCTGCTACTTCAGAAGCATTACTTACTCAAGATCAGATAAGTACCCACTTACGTAGAGGAATTCTGTTATTAAACCAAAAGATAGATCTACTCCAAGAACAATAAGATATTGTAGAACAAATCATTTCTATGGGGTGCTCTTATCTTTCTATTGCCCTCTGTATTACTGCAGCTCCTTTTAACAATTTATCTCTTGCTGCTAATATTTCTAAACAGCTATCTTCTCTATTATTGGGTACTTGGACTGATAAATTTGACAATTTAACCACACAATTACAACACCAAATCACCAATTAACTACAATTAATTGCACTAAAGTAGACATCCCAATCCTGGCATTTACTGTTCATACACTATCCAACCAGGTTCTAGGATGGGTCCAACAAAATTGGCTACAGACTGCTATCTTAGGAGTGATATTTTTAATAGCAAGCATTTGGATTTACAACAAAATTAGACAAACCCGCCAATTACAAAGACGTCAAACTACTGTGATTAAACAGGCATTTGCAGCTCTAACTACAGAAAATACCCCCCACATATGGCTTAATATGCTGGATCAGTAGTCAAAGATGGGTAAGATTCACGGGAATGCATACCAACCTAAGACAGGGTCCTGACGCCTGGAAGACAGGATTCCGATGACGGGTAAGGATGCTGTTCGCCATGAACAAGCCAAGACAGACACGATCCCAAGCCATGTAATTAAATAAATAAGGGGGAGATGTTGGGGGCGTTTGCCAGCACCCCCCCCCAACATTACTCTCTCCAAGATGGCGCCTGGCATGGTGCCACAATGAGTCTGCAGCACAATGCTAATAAACAGGAAGCACGTCTGATTGGCAGTTGATTCCTTTCCTGGTCTGTGCTGAGCTCGTGACCAGTGCATGCACCCATCTCCTTAGCCTGGAGCCCATGCATCTTTCACATGAACACTCACGTGCACTTACTCTGATTGGCTTCTGCTTTGCTTCTGCTTATCAGTTTGTTTTACTAAAAAGATATATATGAAAGTGAACAAAGAATAGAGAGACCCTTATTACGTGTGTGTGTGTGTGTGTGTGTGTGTGTGTGTGTGTGTGTGTGTATGTGTGTTCATCACTGCTGGACGACGATAGAAGATGAGGAGCAGACCTGGTAGGTCAGACCAGTTTATCCATTAGAGGGGTTGTGGGGTACAGTTTGGGGTGGCATCTTTTTTCCCTCCAGGGCCAGTGCTTGATGCTTTCTATTGGATTAGAAGCTCCTGGTCTGTACCAACATCTGTGTCCTTGGACAGTTTCTCTCTAGGCTTCTTGTGCTCACTCTGCAAACATTTTCTCTAAATCAAATGAGTTTCTATGCCTCTATTCTCTCTTCCTGCCAACAGTGCCACAGTCACAAAAAAGCGCCCAAATGGAGATTTCACAAAATCAGTTCAAAATGATTCTATATAGACTAGAAAGAGAGGCCCCAAATGGGCACAAGGAGAGACCCAAGGGAAATTAACAGGGAAGAGGGAGGGCTGTGTGCTCATTGGGAAGGATATTCTAGGGTCAGACTTTGGGATCAGAGTCACAAAATTCATCTTACCTTATCAGAAGGTGATGTAATCATCACTATCTATGAGGGTCAGAAAGTCCAGAGACAAAACTGAAATTTGAAGCTACAGTGATGATCTTTAACTGTCCCTCATCCTGGGCCAGAAGCCCTGGGCTAGGCTTTTGGAACTGTATCCAGTGACTGCAGGAGAGAACTCTAGTTCCACCACCTGGACAAATTCTGTCCTTGGCCCAGGACAGAGTGGGATCCTGGGTTTCTCATAGCAGCCCCAAATCAGACATTTCTAAACCCAGGGAAAACGTGGTCAGAAATAGAACTGGAGCCAGGCTTTTCAGACCTCTGACTGCAGACAGTGGAGGCAGAGGTCATTAGGCCCAAGGAACTTTACACTGGGGGACACAGTCCTGAAGACTTCACACCCTCTCTAAGTCCTTAGTAGGAAAAAGAGCTGGGCCTGCTTCTACCCCAGGCCATTATGACATCACAAACTTTATGGGAGTTAAGGAGAGAGGATGGGAAGGGCCCCACACTCTGCTGGACACTGTTCCCAGACTACCATATGGAGAGGACACTAGGGAGCAGAGGAGATGGGGAAGATCCCATGAGGTCACAAATCAGCACGAAGGTCACATCAGATGAGGAGACAACTGGAGAAGACTGAGTGCTACATTTATGTGAGTACTAGGGACATAAACTCTTTTGTTAGTCAGGTTTCCAGACCAGCAGTTCTTTCTCCTGTGCCCTGTCTTTGAGCACTCCTAACCTAGGGGTTCTTAGTCTTCTCTTGTTACTGTGTTTAAACTCCTCTCACAAACCATTGTTCAGGATCTCCTGTGTCCTCTGGGACAGGAAACCTGTTTCACCAGTGTTCAGGCATTTCAGTTTTCTGTCCTTAATCTCCATTCCTAACCATTGCTCATGGCATTCTGTGTCATGTGGTTGAGCACAACCTCTCCTACTGATGCTCAGTCCCCTCTGGTTTTGTGGGTCCATACCCTTCATCTCCCAGTGCTCACTCTCCAATGAGCCCCAGGCAAACTAATTCCCTTAGTGAGCTCTCTGGATGAACCCCTTCTCTCCTAATGTTAGTACACCATCTCGGGCCTTATCTGCATGTCCAGGACAACAGGAGTGTGGAAATGTGGAGAGATGTGGATACTTGCTTTTTCCGAGAACTCAATAGCTCTTTGGTGCTGCCATGCAGACAGGCTCCTCATCAATCTTCATTAATGCCTGAAAATTCTAGGCAATTTTAATGAATGACAATTCCCACAACACTGAAGACCTCTTTCCACCATTCATAATCCACAATTCTCACACTGTTGTTCAAGTGGCTGAGTGCTTATGAGTGATGCAGCATTGACAGTATTTCTGTCATCTATCTGAGAAGTGGATGGAAAGCATATATTGAAGTATTTTCAGGATCTTCTCTGATATGTTAGTGGTTCAAGATCTTCTCTGATATGATACTGGCTGCTCTCTTTTGACACAAGTAAAGTCTTCCTAGGACATCTGGGTCAGGCAAAATGCACACCTTCAAGGGACAGTGTGAAGTGTGACCAAGGATAATTTCTCATCATCACAGATGACTTCAGATCTTTTACATTGCACCATTTCTACCTTCCCTCAAAATACTGAGACATTGGCCTGAAGGACACTTTTGAAAAGGCTCTCAAAACTCTGACACCTGTAGGAGAGAAATTTTCTCACAAATGATTTCTGTCTCCTATGGATCCTGTGGTCTAGGAATTTGCTTCAGTCTTCTCTAGGTTCTGCACTAAAACTATTTGCAACCACCATTTTTCAGTGCCCCTCTCCCACCAGTGCTCCATCTTCTCTATGTCCTACCCTAAGTCTCACATCTCCCACCATTGCACAGGGTCCTGAGCCTTTGTGTGAGCACCCCTCTCCCACCAGTGCTCAGTCCCCTCTGGGTTTATGAGTGCACTATCTTCAATACCTGTGCTCCCTCCCCAATGAGACTTAGGCAACCTGTTTCCTTACTGAAAATATGGGTGAGCCCCTTTCCTGGTAATGTCAGTACAGCATGTCCAGTCTTATCTGGGTGTCCAGTACAAAATCACTATGGAAAATTGCAGAGATGTGGATACTTACTTTTTCCACTTTTTTACTTACTTTGGAACTGCCATGCAGAGAGACTCCTCAACAATGCCTGAAAAATCAAGGACAATTTTAAAGGATATCAATTCATACAGCACTCAGGACATAATTACACTATGAATCCTCTACGATTTCCTCACAATTTCTCCAGTGGCTGAGTTTTTATGAAGCATGCCCAGGCTATTTGACATGTTTCAGAACAGTGAATGTAAACCATATAATTAAGTGTATTTAAAGTCATCTCTCCTATATTTCTGGCTTCTCTTTGGAGAAGAGAGGAAACCTCATAGGACCTCTGGATCAGACTCAATGTATTCCTTCAAAGGACAGTGTGAATTATGGCCACAGATAATTTTCCATCATGTTGCAGGAGTTCTTCAGGTTTTGAAACATCACCACTGTCCCACCACACCTGAAGTAACAGAACTTTTCTCCTGAAAGGGTACAAGTGTTGTGATTCATTTTGATGAGAAATCCTCATCCAACACAGTTAGTCTCCTCTGGCTCCTACCTCATCTAACTTTTCTTAGGCTTCTGTGTGTTCTGCCCTAAATCTCCACTCCAAAACCATTGCTCAGGGTCGTCTGTGTCTTCTAAGTGAGCATACCTCTTCCAAGAGTGTTCTGTCTTCTCTGGTTCCTACCCTACATCTCCCCTCACCTATCATGACTCAGGGTACTCTGAATACTGAGGATGAGTGCCCTCAACCACTAGTGCTCAGACTCCACTGGCTCTCCTTGATGATAACACCTCTCCTAACATTGCACATAATTCTTCATTTGAGATACCAAGTTCTTCTAACTTGTCCTTACTCATTCTCCGCTGGGTTCTTTTAGTGTGGTTCCCTAACCTGAGAGTTCTCAGTCTTCTCTCTGTCCTTTTTCAGGTACCCCAAGGAAATCCTTATTCAGACTCCTCTGAGTCCTGTGGGTAAGCTCCCCTCTCTGACAGTGCTCAGTCTTGCTGGGTCTTGTCCTTAATCTTCCTTCTGACACCAATGCTGAGTGTCTTCTGTGTCCTGTGGATGAGTACCTAATTACCACCAGTGCTCATTCCCCTCTGGGTATTGTGGGTGGACACACTTCACCTGCAAGTGCTCCATTTCCAATGAGACCTAAGCTACTTAGTGAAATCTTTGGGTGAGCTCCCTTCCTTCTAATGTCTGTACACCATCTCTGGCCTTACCTGCATATCCAGGCCATAGTATCTGTGGAAACTTGGAGAAATGTGGTTACTTCCTCCTTCCAATATGCTCTAGGATTTTGGTGACTCCATGCAGACAGGATTCTTGGTAAACCTTGAAAACACAAGATAAATTTTATGGATGTCAATTCCAATAGCAATGAGGACCTCATTCCACAAACTCTGCACCTTTGCTCAAGGGGCTGAGCTTTGATGAGTGATATAACATGTCCGGTATTTCTAAAATTCCTCTGAGCAGTGTATGGAAATAATAAATTTTAGTATTTTCAGGATCTTCTCAGATTGGTCACTGGCTGCTCTCTTTAAACAAGTCATGAAACTTCTAGGAATGCAGAATCAGGTACAATGTACACATTCAAATGACAGTGTAAAATTTAGTCATGGACAACTGTCCATCATATGGGAGACTTCTTCATGAAATAGAATTATTCACACCATACCTGAGGTCAGTCACTTTAGTCCAATGGATACTATTGGAAAGGTTAAAAAAAATCTGAGACCTATATGTGAGAAGTCATCTCCCAAAAGAGCTATATCTCCTATGGATCCTGGAGTCAAGGACTTCTCATCTATATTTGCTCTGTCTTCTCTGTGTTCTGCCCTAAATCTCCTCTTAATCATCATTGCTCAGGGTTTTCTGAGTCCTCTGGTTCAGCACCACTCTCCCACCAGTGCTCAGTGTTCTCTGAGTCCTGCACTAAAACTCTCCACATCTACTTTGCTCAGGATACTTTGTGTCCTGTGTGGGATCTTCCTCATCCACTAGTGCTCTGATTCCACTGGAACCCCTTGGTGATAGACCCTCTCCTAACATGGCACAGCCTTCTCTGTTTAAGTTGGTATATTTATCTGACCTGATCTTACTCAGCCTCCTTTAGGTCCTGTGGGTGAATGTCCTTCAGCTAAAATGCTCAGGGTCCTTTGTTTTGTTCTCAGTTCACTAAACATTCTGTGCTCATTTCTTTCTGGGTCCTTTTGGTGAGTTCCCCTTAGCTTACATTCCTCAATCTTCTCTCTGTCCTCTTTCAGGTTCCCCAATGCAATACTTGCTCAGACTAAACTGGTCCTGTGGATGAGTGCCCCTCACCAGACCATGCTCAGTCTTCTTTGTGTACTGTCCTTAATGTCCCTTTATATCCATTGCTCATAGTCATCTCAGTCCTGTGGTTATTGCCCATCACACACAGGTGCTCAGTTTTCCATGAATATTGATTTGGAGTAACCCTTATCCTCTAGGACCCTGTCCGCTATGTGTCCTCTGGGATTGAGCCTAATCCAGGAGCAATCAGTATACTCTGGGACCTCTAGGTGATCGCCCTCATGCAGCAGTGGTCATTATCCTCTGAACCATATGCTATGTTCCCCTAGTCAATCTTTTCTTAGCCTCATTTGTGTCCTGTGTGTGAGCATATATAGTCTAAGTGCTCAGCCTTCTTTGGGTTCTGTCTCAACCTCACCTACTCTACTATTGCTCAGGGTTTTCTGAGTCCTGTGATGAGTGCCTGTCATGCACAGTTGCTAATTTTCCCTGAATACTATTACCATGCACCATCTACACTTCTGTTCTCAGTCTTATATTCATTCTCTTGTCCACCATTACTCAGACTCCTCTGGGTCCTCTGCATTTGAACACTTCACCCACCATTGCTCAGTCTCCTCTGCATCTATGGGTGAGTGCACTCTACCTTAGAGTTCAGCCTTCTCCCTGTCCTGTGCACAGTTATAATTTTTCTTTATTGCAAATGGTCCATGAATATTACCACTAATGAATATGACCATCTCTCAGTGTTACTTTAAGGAAATATGGTGTCTGCCTCCAGTTCCCTAGGAACCATCTGTCTTTGTGGGTGATGGGAGTCTTTCTCGTCTTGCCATTCCCTGGTTGAGTTGGTTGGGGGAATCGTTCTGGGCTCCTGTTGAAGTTCAGTGCTGCATCCTCCACGCATGGTGCAGAAGTACTTCTGAACTCATGCTGGCCTTCACGACCCAGCTTGTAGGACTTCATGTGGATGTTGACTGCCCTGAATGAACTGTTGTGTCCTCTCACTTAGTGGGTAACCTGAGTCTGCTGACACGCTTTTTGAAGGGCATATTTTCTATCAGTGCCAGAGCTGCCTGTGCTGAGTTTCAGAAGCCCTTAGGCAGAGATTTCCTGAACCCACTCCTGGGCCTCCCTCAGCACAGGCTGCCTCCTTCCCAGAGCCCTCCCTGGAAAAGGCAGGGAGCAGGGGCTTAGTCCTCCTCCCAGGACCTCTTGTGGTCCTTTCAGTTCTCTGATTTATGCTGATGAGAGTCACTGTCCTATTCATGGTCTGCCTCCTCATTCACCTGGACTCTTTCCCAGATTGTTCAGCTGCTCTCTGCAAAATGAGTTCACTGTGAGTTCTTCTGAATGGTTAGTTCCAGAGTTTTGGGGTTATTCCCATCTTGTTCTGCTCTGTACCCAGTTGCAGGAGAAGAATTGAGGAAAGCTACAGAAGAACAGGCTGAGCAATATATGGGGAATATTTGTGAGTGGGCTGGGTGGAGGCCCTGCTTAGGTCCTGGGCCTCTCCCTGTGATACTCATGCCCCATCACCATTATGGGATTTCAGATGCCCCCAGGGGTACTCACCTGCACCTACTTGGGTTACCAGTTGATGTCAGTCACTAGGCTCGCTGAGAGCAGTTGTGAGTTCTTTATTAACTTCTCTGGTGCAGAGGATATGTGATCTGTGCTTCACTATTAATCTTAAGACACCATCTCTTGATGGTGAATACAACAGATCAAGTGGTTCTCACAATCCTGCTTCCCTGTTGCCTGAACTCCTGAGTCTATAGTCAGCTGAAGGTGACCATGAACACACCAGGGACGAGGTCAGGTTCCTAGGAATTGTTCACTGCTTTCTATTCACAGGGACTTCCCACAGGCACTCACTGACTGACAGGTGAGTACAGTTCTGCCAAGAATGTTGGTGAATAATGTCATTTATAAGTAACAAACCAAATCCAAGGAACATTTGTTATCCTTGGCTCCTTTTTGCAGGAAAAGTGGATGTTCCTGGTAGAATGAATGCTAGATTTGAATGCAGGAAACAAGTCCCATACATTTCTGTAGCTCTTAATGATGGAATGGCTATATAGATTATTATTCCTGCATTATTAGCCTTTGCTTCTATGCTGTATTAAATCGACACAATGCACCAAACACACCAGACCAGAACAGGCAGGGACTGCTGATTTCTGTGTTGTAGATGTCTCATGAGACCTAGGCTGTTCATGGCCAGAAAGGGACGTGAAAGAGAGCAGTGCCATGTTTGCTTGTGAACATGATTCAAGTGAGTCCTGATTAGGGATGATAGAAAGACTGGATGCCTGTGAATGTGACTCAGATGAGTCTTCACCATGGGTGACAGCAAGACTAGATTTCTGTGAATGTGATTCAGAAGAGTCCAGATCTTTGATGATAGCAAGACTTTTATTTTTAAATATAACTTAGGTGAGTCCTGAGCAGATTTCATAGCAAGACTTAGTGCCTGTGAATGTGAGCCAGGTGAGTCCTGAGAAGGAGTCATAGCAAGACTAAGTGCCTGTGAACATAACTAAGGTGAGTCCTGAGCAGATTTGATAGCAAGACTGGGTGCCTGTGAAAGTGAATAAAGTGAGTCCTGGGCAGGTTTGATAGCAAGACTGAATGCCTGTGAATGTGACACAGGTGAGTCCTGAGCAGGGATGATAGCAAGACTGGGTGCAGAGATGCTCAGGTTGCAGGTGGGATAAAAGCAGTCCAGGGGTGACTCATTCAGTTCCACACTATGGAACTCAGGGTCGACTGGCCAGTCAAAAGCCCAGCCCTGCTCATAGTAAGTCCTGGCTTCTGCACACAGGTTCCCAGGCACACATGGTGCCAAGAGAGGTACAGCAGAAATGGGAGGGTTTGGGTCAAAGTTGGCTCTGTCCACATCCCAAATGTGAAAGTGCCTCAAGTCACTACCTTTCCTGCTCCCCTCCAGGTTCCAGGGCTGATGGTTTCCCCATGCACCTCCCACTCTCTGTCCCCACCCATTTCTCTTCCTCTGTGCCCTCACTGGTGCATCTCTGTTGAGGAGCCCATACCCCTGGGTGGAGGTGGATTTTGGCTCTGCTTGCCTCCTCTGGAACTGAAATCACAGCTTGAAGATATTACACTTGCTTCCATAAAATTCACAGGGACTTTTAGAAGAAAGAGAATCCACTGAATGCTGAGAGAGAGGTCATAGGCATCCTTTCTTGTGAGGGCTAAGGACAAGGCCCTCTACAACATAAATGAAAGCAAAAGCAGAATATCCAATCCCTCGGGGTGGTAGAAGACATTTCTTAAAATGAAAATACAAAGTACTAGTGAATAGGAGATGAAATGGATGTTTCCACACATACCACAAGTCCTATGAAACCAGTGAGAAGAACTCAAAAGCTCGCTGGAAATGGGACAAGCACAAGCACCAGACCCAAGCTTGCCTTCCTGTGGTCACTAATGCAGAGGGAACAATCAGAGGAAGCTCTGCTGATGGAACATGTCTAGAAATTGTGAAACACTTGAAAAGGAAGGAAGAGTTGTTCATGCAGTAAGCAGGAATGACCCATGAACCGTGCAGGACAATGTCATGTTGAAATTGTTTTTCAGACCAGAAAGAAAGTGCTCCAGTGGTGAAGAATAAAAGTGAAGCAGCAGAAGAGCTGGACACAGTGCAGGGCCACAGTGCAGCTGTAGAGAACTCCTCAAGAGTGGGAACAGATACAGTGGAATGAACTCAGAAGAGGCGCCCTGGCTCTTTACTGTTTGACCATGGGGTTGTGTGCATTTGTGCACAGGTAAGTGGTTGTGGAAGACTGTGGTATGCTTAAACTTGATCTCCAGGAAACGTCTGTGTGATTTATTATAGACAGCACTCCTCCCACATGGGACTCTGTTCTGACTGCTTCCCTCTTCCTGCAGAGTCCTGCACTGCTGCTTGCCAGTACCTGTAGCACTCTTGCAGCGTCCTGCAGCTTTCTCGCATGGCCCCATTTCTCAGTCCATCCCAGACCAGTACTGCATGCCAACCCCAAAAGGGCTGTTGCACAAAGCTGGCACCATCACTCTCCAGACCAGACTGGACCCTTTCTGAACTTCTGGACTGGATCCCTCCACAGGACCTGTCCAAACAGCTGACTGAGTCACATTTTTCCTCCTTCTGGAGTCTCCAGGAGAAGATAAGCTGTGGAAGTTGTGTAGAGAGTCAGAGAAAGCAAGTAAACAGCACATGGGGTGTGGGGCCAGGAGCAAAGGGTGCTGGGAGGGGGGCTTCCATGTGGGCTCCCACCTGAATGCATGAGGGCAGAAGTGACCTCTGGCTCCATCCTGCTGGGGAGCCTGAAGGGTAGAGTTTACATTGCTGAGAGCATCTTTTCTGCCCTGAGACCTGTAGGATACTGCACACACTTGGAATTATGGGCCCTCTGTCCAAAATCTGGAAGGGAGTAGTGATCACCTCAGCTTCCAAATGGCAGAGAAGGCACAGGGTTTGATGTCCCCTGGCCATTGGTACTGAGGCAAAGAGGAGCAGAATGGGTGCCAGAATCCTGGACCTTCTGTCTGGTGCCCAAATCTGCCTGGTTCAGCAAACACCTTCCAGGAGAAGATGCAGATGGGAGCAGGTCAATGAGAGGACATATCCTGTTCTGTGGCCTGTAATGCTGTTCTGCCTGGGTTTTCCAGTGAAATGACAGTCACTGTTTGCCAAGCAGTTGTCCCCAGGAGAGTCCCACAGTGTGGTGAACTCATTCATAGACTTGGAAGTTCCTAGTTTTAAGTCCAGGAACAGAGATAAGCCTTTGTGTACAGAGGAGATGAGGCATAAGGCCAGGGGTTAGTTCCCAGAACTCATTGAGGGCTTAGCCCAGTCATGACAAGATGAGGTGAAGGCCAAGATAAGGTTCAGGGCAACCCCATCTAGGTACACCCAGTGAGCTCAGATAACAGCTTTGTCAGGTACAGGGCTAGGCATGTGAGCCAGGGCAAGGCTGGTGCTGCTGGGCACTCACATTGCTCACAGATCTGGGATCATCCTGGGCCTTGAGGCTGGCTCTTGGCACATCTGTCTATGGATGTTTAAAAACATACATGCATTTGTTCATCTGCCTGTGGAAACCAGGGTCTCTCTCCCAGGTTTTTTTTTTTTTTTTTTTTTTTTTTTTTTTTTTTTAATTTAAACACAGGTTCTCACTAAAAGATTGAGGCAGGCATCAAATGTGGGATCCTGGAGTCTCAGACTGCTAGGAACTGGCATTCCAGGATTGGCCACTCCACCAGGCTCTGTGGATTTTGTAACCCATGACCACACTCAAGGGAAGACTGTGGGGTGAGGTCTAAGGTCTCCTTTGTAGTGACCTTCTGACAGGTTCTGGATCTCTTGAGTCTCTGAAGGACACTGGGGACTTTGGGTGTGAATGTGGCTGCAGATTGTGCTTCTGACCAGGTCTGAGACAGTGTGTCCAGTCAATAGGTGAAATGGACAGAATTATGGGGACTGTAACAGGAGAAGGATAAATGAACCTGGTAGTTTGAGGAATGACCCTGGCCTGAGGCACTTCTGCACCTGTAGGGAGGAAGGGGTTACAGTGAAAAGTCAATAGAAGTATATGCATCCTCCAGGTTCAAAACAGCATGAGCTCTTCTGGAAAACACAAACAGCAGTTGTACTTGGCCCTTCCTGACAATAGCCTGACTCAGCAATGTTGAGTGGGGAGGTCAGGTCCTCATCCAACCAATCAGAGGTGGAATGGATGATCTGCCATGTGCCTGTCTGCTCAGCATTGGCAGTAGAATGTGCAAGGCTTTGCTTCTTCCTCTGCCGTCTGTCTCCCTAATCTCAGACAACAGAGGTTCCATGGCTCAGGGTGAAGGTCACAGGTAGGCACCATGCAGGTAATTTATTTCTCCTGCTCTTGTCTTCTCTAACATACCCAAGGCTTCCACACCAATGGGTACTGTTTTGTAACATAATTAAGAAAGAAATTACTTACAGGTAGAATGCATTCCAATGGCTCTGGATGTGAGGTAGCAGCCAGGGTCACCTTGTCACTGTGCTGATGCCTCATTAAACCCACAGGTGGGTCACCAGGGAACCTTCCCCCATCACAGAGAAAATCTCATCTGGCACTGCAGGAGTCACATGATTAAAGGAGTAGATGAGGAAGAGGAGATGGGGAGTTCTCAGCTCTACCTTTAGAAAAATGGTATGACTTTTGGGAATGCACCCAGGTTCATGTAACTCAGGGGTGGATGAGGAGACAGTGGGGCTCATATAGCAAAGCTCTGGATGCACATGAGGTCAGGAGGATCGAGAGGGAGACAAGAGGTAGTTCTGAGCACTTGCTGTGAGCACCCATGTCCTCAGAGTCATCCCAGGGACCTTCATGCAGGATACCCAAAAAGCCCTAGGAGAAGGAGAGTCCCATAAGGTGAAAGGAGATCCTGGGATCTTGGACAGGGCAGAGACTGCAGCCAGGGAACCTGGAGTCTGGGATGGGTGGAAGGGCAGGGGCTGACCAGGACCATTCTCAACTGCCACCTCACCCACCTGGTGCTGCACCTGGTGAACCCCAGGTTTCAGGACTTCAGGTGAATCTCAGCTGAGTAACCATTCTCTCTGACTCTGTCTTGTTGCTCACATTGACTAAATGTGTCTTTCCATTGACTCCTAGAATCTGGTATATCCCCTCTGAGCAGGGACCCAATCAAACCAAAAGGTAGGGTATGTCCATCCCAGCGACACAGGCCCAGATCATTTGGAACACAATCAGCAATGTTCTTTGAAATAGTTGCTCAGAAGACAGGAATCGTCAGAGTGAGGCTGGCCAGGTGTCAACCCTACCAAACCAGAGGCTGCCCAGGCTTCTCAACAGTTTCCCCCATTGTCCACTAGGGGCTCTGGTGGGTGACATGGCATGCTAGCTCTTCCCTGTCACAAGCTGTGGGTGCCCTTGAGGCGATCTCCACACCAACCCCAATTATGACAGGGAGATATACACCTCTCAAGACTGCATGAAGAACTAGATGAGGGATTGTGACACGCTCTGATAAACATGAGAATTTCAAAGAAGTTTCAAATTGCTTTTCCTTTAGTGCCTGTTTTTTTCTACCAGCATCACAGCTCATAGCAGGCAGTCATCTCATGCCCAGGATGGGTGTTTGGGAAGACCATAGCCTGGCCCAGGAATGAAGGCAGGACTGGGAACACTGATTGCATTCCTTACAGGGGCCAGGCTCTTCTCCTGTCTCCTGTCTCAACGTCTATGGATGGCAATGCTGCCTTGGATGGTGTTTGTAGATCAGCTTCTTCCTCTCTTTGGCCAAATTGTGATTGAATTTATTTTTTCTCTTATTTCTGATGCTGGTGAAGGCCTTGGCCTGTCACTAGGGACTCCAGATTCTTGGTCCCAGGAAGACAAAAGGTTTTCTTGGTGCCTGCTCCCCTATGGACACTCCCAAAGGTACCCAAGCTGCTGACCCTTGGCCCCTCACTAAGGCACTGTCCATGTCCCCTGCACAGTGATGATCATAAGCAGCCTGTGCCTGGGGTGTCCCAGTTGCCAGAGTCTCCTCATTCCTCTCCTAGACATCCCCACACTACTTCCCTTTTCCTCTGTGCCATGTCCCAGAGCAAGTCCTGCTAAGGACATGGAGTCCCCACCTGCCCAGTCTCCCCAAGTTGCTCTTGAGCTTCAGGAAAGGTTGCTGGGCACAGTTATACTGAAGAGTGATTCAAGAGGGAAGGGGTAGTGAGTGTGGAGGCCCACCCCATGCTTAATCTCCCCTTCCTAGTTCTGCACTGTGGGTGCTGCAGATGTAGCCCATCCCAGGGGAGAAATGGAAGGACTTGAGGCAGAATCCTGAGGCAGGAATTCACTGAACCTGGCCAGCAGATGGATGGGCCATGTGGTTTAGTGTTAGAGAGAGCCTGAGGTTTCAGGAAATGGAAACACTGAGCTTTTGGTTGTGGCATCTTTCATGTGAATGACCAGTTGTAATCTGGACTGAGTGACATCACCTGGGCAGGGCCCTTGGCCCTCAGAGTATCATTGGAGGCCACTGTCAGGGAGGGGCTTAGTAGGGCCAGGAGGGGAGCCCCATGGGAGTCAAAACACTCTCCAGAGCTCAAGTCCACCCACGGCCTCCCAACAGCAAAGAAACCTGATCAGCACCAGAGAACACAGGACACAAGGTGCACACCTTTCCCAACACTCATTATGTGATGAGCCATGAAACTCTCCAGTAAAGTCCAAGAACATTTTGGGTGTGTAGAGTGAAGAGGGTGTACATCATGTGTGTAAAGTGCGTGAGTGGGTGTGCTTGTGGTGTGTTTATTGTGTGTGTGGACACATGGATGCTGTGCATGTTATGTGCCATTTGTGTGTAATATGTGTTTCCTCTGTGAGGATTTTAATGTGTTGAAAGCCTGTGTGTGATGTGTAAGAGGTGTGTTTGCATGTAGTGAGTGCACAGTGTTGTGTTGTGAGTGCATTGAGTGATATGTAAGGAAATGTGTGTGCATGTGGGAGGTGCTGCTTCATGTGTGTATTTTGTGATGTGTAAGGCATGTGTGTGCACTTGGTGTGTGCTGTGTGTTTTGATGTGTACTATGTGAAGTGCAAGGAAATTTGTGTGCATTTGCTGTGTGTGTTGCATTCTGTGTGTTATGTGATGTGAAAGAAGGTTGTTTACATGTGGTTTGTGCTGTGCATTGCATTGGTGTGTGGTGCGATTTTGTTTGGAGGTGTGCGTGCACATTGTGTGCATTGTGTGTTGCATTAGGAGTTTGCTGTGTGATGTAGAAGGATGTGTTTAGACCACTAGGATGTGCTGTGTGTTGCATTTTGTGTGTTTTATGATGTGTAAGGAGGTATGTGTGTATATGAAGTATAGTTTGTTGTATAATGCTTGTGTAGTGTAATGTGTAAGAAAGTGTGTATGAATGTGTGTGTTGTGTGTCACACTGGTTGATGTGAAAGGAGGTGTATATATATGGTATGTGCTGTGTTGTGTTGTGTTTGTTGTGTGATATGTAAGTACGTGTTTGTATGTGGTATGTGCTGTGTTGTGTGTGTTTTGTGATGTGAAAGCAGGTGGTGTGTGCTGTACTCTGTGTTGCACTATGTATGTTATGTGGTGTGTAAGAAGGTGTGTGTGCATATGGTGTGTGCTCTGTATTTTGTCCCTCATTTCCAGGAGACTGAGTCTTGCAGAGTTAGGCCCTCAGGAGAACCCAGTGCTGGTGCCCTCTGGTGGACAGGGGCAGTTTTGGCAACAACACAACCCCTGTGTGCACAGGACTGCTTGGGGCAGACAAGGAAGCCCAGAGCCTGACATAAATGTCAAGGACCTAGAATCCTCCACATATTTTCAGTATTCCAATGGCAGTGAGCTGGAGGTGTTGGTGTCTAGCAGAAGCCTGTCTATGTGGACCCAGTGGAGGACAGGCTGGAAGCACCCTGCCCTCCCTGTGGCAGCCCAAGTAAAGCCACCCAGAACTGCACCCATGCCACCCTCTGGGACTCCAGTAGCTGGATCATGTGAAACTGGGAATCCACAGGGGTGAGGCGTGAGGGGTGAGGGATGAGTAACAGGTTGTGCACTCAGTGGCTATGCTTGTCATGTGTACATTCTGAGGCTGTGGCCACAAGTGCCCAAGCACAGGAGAGAAGGCTGAAGTAGGAAGCCAGGGAAGTATCCACTGGCCAGTGGCTCTGACAGATGCCCTCCACAGACCAGGGACCCCTCTCCAAACCCTCCCTCTTTCATTCCACCAGTAAAACCTCCCAGCTATGATGGAGGGCAGCCCTGGGGCCTGCCCGCCTGGAAGCCTCCTCCTCAGCATCTGGGATGACACCTGCTCTAGGGAAATTTCCTGATCAGGAAAAGGCTAGAGGTTGCATTCTTTGGGCTGCTGGACCAGGGTGCTCTCTAACGAAAGGAATGCCTTCCTTCTCAATGTTTTTATTGGTGTTCCCTGGGCAACCCAGAACACTTACATGCTAGGATTACTATGGGGTTCCCACAGGGGTGAGGAATTTCCATTAACACCCCAACAGGTGCCCACCTGCTCTGCATCCTCCTCTGTGCCCTTTTTTGCTGTCCCTAAGGCCTTTAGTCTTCCAGTGGCCTTGGCAGCAAGGGTGCCATGGCTGATGACAGAGGCCTTGCCACTGCCCAGGAAAGAGGCTGAGCCCCCTTCAAGGTGGCAGGGTGGGGGCTGACCCAGAGAGCAGGACATCCACCAGGGCATCTGAGGCATGGCAAGGACAGCAGGAGAGTCACAGCCCTGACCACACCTCAACAGCCTTCATCATGCAGCTTAAATCCACTCACCCCTGAATAGGTGGCATTGGGCTTAGCTCCAGCATGAAGCAGGGGCAACACACAGATGACCCTGTGCTGCCTTGTAGATAGGGCTCTGGACATAGTGGGCCTCAGGGAGACCTAGAAATTCTCAGCATGAGTGTGCCTTATGCAGCACCAGGAGTGAATCCCAGCAGAAGGAGGGCAGAGTGAACAGAGGATAGCTGTTCAAGACCAGTCCTTGATGATTCTCCTGGGAAGAGAAGAAATGTAGGAGGTGGTGCCTAGTGGGGTTTAGGGGCCTAGTGGGGTTTCAGGGCCTTGAGGTATGCCTCTAACGAGGACTCTGGAACCTGGGCTCATTCTGTTTCTCTCTTGAAATCCAGAGATGAGATGAGGCATTTGCCCTGTCACACACTGGCGCTGGCTCTTTGTGGTTCCAAAATTCATGGATATTTGTGACCGCTTGCAGCAACAACTTGCACGGGTCTTATGGGTGGTGGAGTGGAAACTGAGGCACTTCTATCTTTCTCTTTAGTGCACTGCTTTCTTGCTTGTTTATAGAGGATAGAGGAAACGAGGTTTACTTGCTTTGAGAGGAGAGAGAGAGAGCCCGCTTATCAGAGAGAAAGAGACTTTGCTTAAGAGAGAAACTTTGAGAGACAGGCTTTGCTTAGAGCTTAGAAGGAGGGAGGCCTGCCACATCTTAAAGTCCTGCATCCTGCGAACTAAGGGTATGTCCACTCAAGGTGCCCTAGTGATGCGTCTCAGTTCTCCGTTCCACGATCTGCTTTCCGCCGCTGCCCCTACTCGCTGCTGCCACGTGTGTCTTCTGCTGTTTTCCTGCTAATGGCTGCTGTGGCGTGTTTTTCCCTCTGGCTGCTGCCCCGCATATATCTTCTTCTACTAGCTTTTCTGGTAATGGCTGCTGTGTCTCTGTCTCGCTCCACCTACGCTTATATCACCTCCAGGAGGCGGAGAGCAGGGCCACGCCTCTTACACAAAGATTAGGTGAGATGCTCCGAGCAGGCAATTAGTGCTCGAGAACACATGTGCATACATTGTGTGCGTGGATGAGAAAAATCACCTGAGTGTGCTTATGTCAATTAACCTCCTCGCTGCCGATGTGATCAGGCGCCATCCTGGCGCCGCCAACGTGGCACAGCCCCCAACAATTCCCCCTTCTTTATATACAATGAAAAGAAAGCTGGCAGGGATCGTGTCTGTCTTAGGTTGTCCACGGCAGAGCAACATCCTTACCCGTCATCGGAATTCTGACCTCCAGGCATCAGAACCCTGTCTTAGGTTGGTATGAGCTCCCCATGAATCTTACCCGTCTTTGACTACCAATCCAGCAAACCAAGCCATATACTGGGAGATTGTTCTGCTTCAAGGGTGGCCATGGCCTATTTCATGATGACATAAGCCTGTTGACTGGCTTTGAGGTGTTTGTAGATGTAAGATAGAATTAACACAAGCACACCCAAGTCTATTAGTGTAAAACCTAAAAATCCCCAAAATCTGGTGCCAAACTGTGCTGAAAAAATAATTGTTTCACCCTCTCTACATTTTTCAATATTAACTCCATTAACCTTCTAGTCAGTGCACTTCCCTTTACTTATAAACCCTCCTTAAAGGTGAGGTATCAACATGAGGAATTAGAAAGTGAGTTACACAGGATGAAAATAAGCAGCTTGCTTTACTGAGAAAAAGATGAAAATCATCTGTGTGGCTAAATCAGCTTATGAGGGGCTATGGGTCCAACCAATTCCAATTTAGGAATTGCCCGAGTGATGCAATCACTATCAGCAAAAAGATCTGTTACTCCCCAAACTCTACAAAGGCTATGACAACTGCTTCCATTTTGTGGGCCTTGAGTTGAAGAGTTCTGTGCCTTGTTTCTTAAATGATTTGGTAACATCTTGCCCTCAACATCAGTAACTAATTTGCACTTGTTAACCCAATATTTTCCCTTTTTGCACTTTGGGCAGAGGCCTGGGGTACAAGGTGTAACAGATTTTACTATAGTTATCTCTTGGCTTTTCTTTTGTTAGGGCATTGTCTCTTTGCTGCTGTATATATGTGCATACACTCCAGGATCATATTGATTTTGAGTATCTATTGAAGCATTAGCCTTCTCCTACTAGCATTCCAACATTTCCACCAGGAAACCTTGCTACTACATTTCTGCAAGCAGTTTCAACAGCTATTTCTTGCCACTGAGCTCTCCAACTAGAGATTGTCCTCCAGATAACACTGCTCTGCATAGCTTTTTCCCATCAGTTGTAACTGCCCCTTTAAGTTCTTTGTATTAGATTCAGCTCTCTTTTTCCCTTGTTCTTAAGTTTTCACTACCACTTAGTTATTCCTTTTGGGGGTTCTTTGTATTAGGTTTAGCTTTCTCCTACATTTTTCCTTTGTTCTTAAGCTTTCTAAGTAATTGCTTTCTAAGTCACTACCATGCATTATCCCTCACTTTGTTTTCTTTAACAGTTCTTTTCTGTTGCTATTAGATCCTGTTTATGAAGATCCCCTTGTGGCACTTTGAACAACTTTTCCTCTATAAACCCTGGGCTTATTTCTGCTAGAGTTTGAACATATGATCATACACTGGTTTCCTTATTTTCTAGTTCTTCCCCAGTGTTTCCTTTCTTCCCAGAACTTTCCTGTTTTTGGTTACCCCAGCTAACTTCCTTTTGTAATCTCTCCCAGCACTTCTCCCTCTTGTAATATGTTTTTCATGCCTCCTTTTGAATTATCCCTTCAATTTGAATTCATGATATTTCTGAATCCATCCTTCACTATAAAAGGCCACACTAAACAGTAGTACAAACACACAAACAATACAAGATACACACATTCCGGAGCTCCTTTATTATCCATTCTGATCAAAGACATGAACTCTTGACAAACAACAAACACACAAACTCTTATTTTAATAATACCTGGCCAGTCCACTGGGGGTTAAATTTACCCAGCACCCTGTACCTGAGCCCTCTTTGACTCAGCTTCCTGTATACCTTAACTTTCCTTGACTTATTTCCTTGACTTATTTCTTGACCCTTTTTTTTTACTTGACTTATTTTATTTTTAAACACAAACAACACAAATACACGTTTTTGTACTTCACTGTCATGTCCTTTGTGACCTTTAGTTTTTGACCAACATTATTTCTTTTTACTATCCCTCGCCCTTAAACTGCTCTGGCCAGAGACTTCTGCGAGGTTCCTACTTTCCCTGCTGTATCTATTCCCGGAGGCGGATCTTGAATTTTCCCTTGCCCTATTCCTGTGAGTTTCCTCAGTTTCCCCACCGTGCAGATTTCCCTTTTTCCTGTAAGGTTGTTGCTAATTTTCCTTCCCCACATGCTCCCCCATGCCCCGTACGGGCCACCACTTGTGTGTCTTCTTCTGCTGTTTTCCTGCTAATGGCTGCTGTGGCGTGTTTTTCCCTCTGGCTGCTGCCCCGCATATATCTTCTTCTACTAGCTTTTCTGGTAATGGCTGCTGTGTCTCTGTCTCGCTCCACCTACGCTTATATCACCTCCAGGAGGCGGAGAGCAGGGCCACGCCTCTTACACAAAGATTAGGCGAGATGCTCCGAGCAGGCAATTAGTGCTCGAGAACACATGTGCATACATTGTGTGCGTGGATGAGAAAAATCACCTGAGTGTGCTTATGTCAATTAACCTCCTCGCTGCCGATGTGATCAGGCGCCATCCTGGCGCCGCCAACGTGGCACAGCCCCCAACAACACACTTCTCCATCAAGTGCAGCCTCATGCCAGGACCCAAGAAGCCCTGGAATGAGGTTTTTAAACTTCAGAGTCAAAACAAACTCTTCTTCCTGCAAGCCTCTGGCATTTTGGTACAGCTGGCTCTCTCCCTTCGTAGTAGCTTCCTCTTTCCAGCACTTGCTGACCCAGGCAAAGAACCAGGAATCAGGAAAGGTCCTGGGGTACACTATAAAGTGGTTCATGCCCAATCTCTCAATCAATAGGAGAGAGGAGGATACTCACTGACAGACTCCCCAAAAGCAGATCACTCAGCAGAACTGAGCAGAATGTGGATAGGCCCTCAATGTGGTTGCACAAAACTGAACCCACTCAAATTCAGAGCAGTGCCCCCCCCCCAATTCTACTCATTAAAGTTTCCAGATTGGGTAAAAATTGGGCTGGTTCTAGATCCTGATAAGGGGTTGCCAGGCAGGGGAGTCACAGGCAATTCAGAAGAGTGTTGCAGGATGTATCCTGGTGAAGATCCAGGGTGTATTTAATGGAGGTCTTTCCTGTTTCCCATTCTTGTTACTCTTTTTTTCCCAGTTGTGAGAAGCAGAAACCACTGCAGTACCAGAGCATTCAGAGATATATCTAAAGATAAGGGAAGCTGGGCTCTGACCTCAGAGGTACTGGGAGCTTGGGCAGACACCTGGGAGTTGGGGCTTATTCTGGTGGAAGGCATGAACCTCTTGTGGAGGAGCCCCTGTAGCAGAGCAGGACATTGGCCTGGTCAGAGTTTCTCTGCAGCAGAACCAGGAGGGTGAAGGCAGGACAGAGGGCAAGTGGCTGGAGCCTTGGCCATGGCAGCAAGAAGAAGTGCTAGACAGGAGGGAGGCCACATGTGTTAGGAACTTCCACCAATGGCAGCTTATGGGACTGGGGTATCAGAGGGTTGCTGCTGAGTCCAAGTCCACAAGTAAGTGAGGGGACATGGAGAATGGGAGGCTTGTAACAGGAGAAAGTCACCATTTGGTAGAGTTGATGGGGCCACAAGCAAGAGGGGAGGATCCCAAGACAGCTTGGGAGGAGCTGGAGGACAAGAGGCAGATGGAAGGCCCTGATGGGAAAGGAAGGCAGTTCTCTGGGGGCAGTAGAACCCATCCATGAGGAAGCATGGAAAGAGAGATGGAGAGGTAGAGAAGAAGGAATATTTCAGGCAGGGGTGGGGAAAGAGGGAGAGCCTCCATGGGCAGATCTCTTCATCCAGGAACAGTGCCCATGTCCTGGCCTTGAGCCAGTCATGCTCCTTGCAGGATGTCTTCTTCTCCAGACTTCCTTGCCTCTTATATGATGTTACGCTTCCACTTCCCAGGTGAGACACCACAGGCTGCAAGCACTTGGGAGCAGGTGGCTCTCCAGGGGGATACCATGGGAGGCCCACAGTCTGTGTTCCTGACATCTGGGTTGTCCTCCTCCAGGAGGTAGGACTGGACTGTGGAGGGTTGGTAGAGGGCCTGTAAGCCTGGGAGAGGTTGCATTCACCTATAATACTGAACATCATAAGATATTGCCAACACTCCAATTTCTCTACATTTTCTCCTCTGTTAAATAAAGTGCATAGAACATGTTTGAAAAGTAGCTCTTTTAGGTGCAAGTTCATTGCAAGTTTTCAGCATGATGCTAGCATAGGAATCAACAGTGCTTCCCTGGTTACCGGGGTTACTTAAGATTAGGCATTCATTGAAGTGAGTTAACTGTCAGAAAATAATAGGTTATATGATTCTCACAAAAATGTTGATGTGGGGATTTAATCAGCATGTTCTTGAAGAAGAATGATCCTCAGCAGTATTTAATGGCATGTAATTCAAACACTTTTTTAAAGCATCTCTGAGGCAGGGTCTGTGGCATTCATCTGTATTCTGCACCCTCCAGGAGCTGCTAAAATAACCCTTGGCATTGACACAGAGGGCCCTGTGACAGAAAGGAAGAATTCAATGCAAGAGTATAAACCTATGTGTCAAGAGAGTTTAGTCAGATATTACTGTATTGAAAGGTGAGTTGAAGGGCCCATTGGAATCACCTACCAAGAGAATTTCTGAGTTCAGCCTACTTGTAGGCCAGCAGCAAATGAGATGGGGCATGGCATATCGAGTGTTCACAGAGCATTTCTCCTTGCTACCTCTCTCCTGTCCTCCCTCACATGCGCTATGTGATTGACTCCCTCTTCGACTCACTAGGGATCACAGCAGCAACAAACATTCACTGAGAAGTCAAACTTCACAGGTCCCAGCTGCCAACTGTTTGAGCATTCTTGGGTGTTTCTCACCTCAATCATCACCTAACACATCAAGCTGCACTGAATACTCCCCTGCCTTCTTCTGTAAACAGCCATCTTTTCATGTGTCTTGTAGTGACCTAGGCCAGTTACCTGACTGTACAAATTCCCAAGTGAATCCAGACCATAAGAAGCTGATTTGGAGTGGAATGGTTCAGGGGCCTGTGATAGGCTGTTGATCCTCCTGCCCTCCTGAACCCAACTGTTTTTCCAAGGTCCAGTAGACCTGGTGGGGACCAGTTGCCTATAAGGGGATGTGGTAGCCAAGTGGCCATTATTCCTGGTTTGGCCCAACATGAATAGCACTGTCGGGCTTCAGCAGAGTCTTTGACCTGGATGGACCAGGATAGCCCATAAGCCCATGGTGTCATGACCCCAACACATGATGGCTACTGTGCTCCTGGGCAAAGAAGTTAGAATCACATTTCTTGAAAATATTTGGCTCAAGAGAATTGCTCCTTTCCTCTTCCCTCTTAGCATCAAACCTGAGCCACCACTTTTCCCCAATCTTTTTCTGAAGGGGTCAGGACGTAAAGAGTCTCTGGTTCCCTTGAGAACCCTGATGTCATCATGCTGACATCCCACACATTTTTGATATCAGGAAGTATCTGCAGAGCAGACTGGAAGTCACAGCATGCACTCTTGGAGACCCATATTGCCCAAGATCCAGAATCACCTCTTACACAGGGAAACAATGTGTACTCTCCTACCTGAGCCTGGAATCTTTTCTACCTTCAGTCCCAAAGTGCTAGATGCCAGCCCTTTCCACTTTGGACATCATAGCTGTCCTGCCTATTGCTCTCATTTCTCAGGATCACTGTTAATCAAGTTAGGCATGGCTTTTTCAGAGGTCATTTTCCCAAGTGGCAAATCATTAATTTCAATATACTAATTTTAAAATAAAACTCTCTACATAAATTTCAGAGTGATCAATACAATAGAGAAAGAGCAGAAGAAGGCAGTTTGATTTAGAAGTTCTGGAGCTACAAGTAGATTAAAATATAGTCCATCCTTTTGTGATTATGTGAAAATGTATTCTAACTATAGTTATATCTAAAAATTGAAGATAAATGTCACTTACTCCAGAAGGAGACACATTTAAAATCTTAATCCCATGTAAAGCAATCATTGTATCCTTACTTCTGTTTTCCATCCATTTTTCCCACTCTTCCACCATCTTTTCCTTTCTATCCAGCACTAGATGTCCCCATTCACACACCACAATTTCTCCTCAAAATCAAGCCATTTGGAAATCAAAGACTGCTAGGTAGTATATTCCTTAATATCAGGTGTCACTACTCTGTGTTGTTTTTATTATATATATCTGAGAAATATATTTCCTAAATGTGTTTCCATTCCCATATAACATTAATATGTTTATATTTCATTTTATTTAATGCCAGACTATAACTATTCTGGGTCAACATAAGACACCTGAGATTTCTTTATTATGGTTGGAACCAGAAAAGAAACCAGGCCACTGACCTTGAAAAATAAAAGCTAAATTCAAAAGGTTTTCTTGCAGATGCTGATTATTTACCAATATCTGAGAATAAAAGTAAGTACTTTTCTTCTCCTCTGGAAAAAACTACTTTGCCTACTGCAAGACAGGTACTATCAAATGTGAGATGCAACACCAAGATTACCATTCTACTGAGAGATGAGCTAAAGCCATCTTGGAAGCCTCAGCTTCCACTTCATCTTGGAAGCCTCAGCTTTAACCTGAATGAAAATGGAGGCAGAGAGGGCAGAGGAGGTTCCTAAGTGAAATGCAAAGGAAGGAATTGTAAAGTTTTTCTCTTTCTACATCAAATCCAGGACACAGGTATTTACAGAATGGTTAGTTACTAGAAATTTTATAGTACTATTTTATTTCATAGTATTAGTATAATAATAAAAGTATTATTGTACATACTAAATTATTTGGTATAAATGTGCACAAAGAATAATTTAAAAACTGACAGTTCTAGCTTTACAATAATTTGTGGGATTACATTTTTTCAGATCTTATTATTACAATTCATAAGATGAGACATGTCCATATCAAAAATCCTAGATAATATAACTTTAGTTAGAGTAAAAATAAAAAGTGTATATTGTGCTTACCAAATATTGATAAATTTTATTTTAAAAATTTCCTGGTCTCACTATATATCAATGATTATTTTCTTCTTTACTACTGCATAGATATTGTTTCAAAATTGGTCAGTTTTAATGCTTTTTGAAAATATCTTGGACCTTAAAATGGAGAAGAAATTTTAATCAAAATTGGGGATATAATCAGTTGAGTAGGTAAAGTGTATGGATCATGAGAAAGGAGACACATAAAAAGGGAAGGATATTGGAATGTAAATGACAGAACTGTCCTAAGTTACCACAAGGAATACCAATACCAAGTACATTAACCAGATACTAATTTTTAAAAAATTAGAAATCAATTGCCAAGGGATTAATACACTTGCAGGAGAAGAGACCAGAAAATGCTGGGAGCTGAATTAGAATAAGTTTTATTGCAGGCTTTTGTGAGAATGACAAAATGTATCCTAATATTATATAAAATTTAATTCAATCAATAAAAGAATAAAAATAATACCAAAAGTAAAATGTTATGATTTAAAAATTTCTATTACAAATTAAAATACTTCCAAAATTTAAAGAGAATATCATACAATGCACAGAGTAAGGAAATGACTTGAGTAATTTTTAATTTCTTACAAAATAAAATATGAAATATTTATGACTGATATTTGCATAGTGATGTTAGTATACATAGCCCAGGACATTTATCTGCAGCCAGTCATTATCTCCTCAGGGTGGAAAACACTTTTCCTTGATACCTGTCATATTTTTGGAACTGTTTCTCATAGTTCACCACTTAGCTTTAGAGTTCTTCTTTACTAATGCATATCACTGAGAAGGGACATAGAATTTGACTTGAGAATTTTCCAAAATAGTCATTTCTGTTGTAGAGTCATTAAATTTAAAAAACATATTTCAGAGATGAAAGGAGAGAGAGCAAACATAAGTCTGTAATCAAATAAAATTTATTTTTTAATGTTAGGATGATTTTTAAAATTATTTTTATTATAAACAAATGGGATACATGTTGTTTAAGTTTGTACATGAAGTAAAGGCATACCATTTGTGTAATCATACATTTACAAAGGGTAATGGTGTTTGATTCATTCTGTTATTTTGTCCTTCCCCCCACCCCTCCCACCCCTCTTTTCCCTCTATACAGTCCCTCCTTCCTCCATTCTTGTCCCCTCCAGCCCCCCATTATGTGTCATCATCTGCTTATCAGCAAAATCATTCATCCTTTGGTTTTTTGAGATTGGCTTATCTCACTTAGCATCATATTCTCCAATTAGGATGAATTATTTTATTATAGACAACACTATGACCATACATCTGGCTATAGTTTATATCTTCCTATGTTAAAAACTTTGCCACACAGTTCCTAAAAGTGTCTAGAATGGTCACCTTCTGCTGGTTAATCTCTTAACTTTATTCTTTCCTCATGAAAATTCAGTGAGAAAGCATAATAATTTGAAATATTTTTTAGTTAAGGCACAATTTCTTAAAGAGTAATGTGTATTTTGATTATGTGAAAATTATTGATATTTCTACAAATAAGACAAAGACCTTTCCTATAATTTTGCTAAATTTCTGTAAAAAAAAAAAAAAAGCAGTTTACAATAACCTACTGGAAATATATTTAATCTTTCCCAAGAAATATTTTATTTTCTAAACTATTTCTGCTGCCCTTGTCAACCAAATCTTGATTAATAATATTCAGAATTCATAATGACCTTCAAAAAATATTTTCCAAGTACACTTTCTATCCAGTCACTGAATAATCAAAAAAATTAGATTTGCATGTTTGTTAAGGTAAATTACTTTTAGACTTCAGGAGCATTTGGTTTAAAAGGAAAAGGGGAAAGTGTATACACATAGAAATGTTTCCAGAGGTGCTGCCCAAATATCTGAATACAGGCATCAGGAGCAGAATCAAAGATGCCTGGAAAACATGGACTGATTTTCTGAAGGAGACCCAGGAAATGGGGAGTCATCTCAGCACTCAGGTGTTCTTCAGTGTTTGAAAGCATATGCATCAATTCATATGCAAGCCAATGCAAGGCAAAACAGACTGAGAAACTGCAGGGCCAGGACGAATGTCTGTTGTCTTCACCTCAAAGTATTCCAGTTGACATTGGGGTTCACATGGAAAGTGCTCTGGTGTGGAAGTCCCCTTCATTGACTGATAGCCTGGGAGTGTAATCGAGAAGCCTGGAGAGTGCCAGGGACCAGTGTGATTGTCATTTTGAGTTTCCTGCCACTGCAACCTGGTTCAAAGTGTGCACTTGAAGAAGTGCTGAAGAAATATCTGCATGAGCATACTCAAGAGAGTGATGTAACCTATGAACTCATGAGAGATGAATGATGTCAAGGAACATGTACTCATAAGAAATGCAGGTGACTGAGAGAGCACTGCAAATTTTGAGTGCAGTTGCCTGCTGAAAGGTGTCAATGGAAATTGGTTGCCTGTGAAACTGGTGCTTTTTTTTTTATGGAGTTGATGAAGAGAGGAGCAAAGAAAATAAAAGTGCAGAGGATGGAAGATTGGAATCCTCAGAAGTGGTTTTGTTTCTTTGTTTTTTTCACAAAATCCCACAGTCCTGGGGATTAAAACCCCAGCCTTGTTCATGCTAGGCAAACACTCTATGAGGTGGGCTATATTGTCAGCAGAGAAACAGCACCTCTAAGGTACATGACATGATCATCTACGGGTCTTACTCTGTAAAATTCTATGCAGAGAAGCAACTCTAGAAAAAAACAAACAATGTGTAAGGAATTCTTAATTCTCCTGTTCACAAAAATCCTACAAGGAACATTTTTTGCATGCCAATACCCACAGTCTAGGTGTGTGTCCTGAGGGAAAGATTTATCCTGTCTTTACTTAAGGAAGAAAATGTTTGTAGCTGATCCCTGAGCAAAAAATTATATCAGTGATCCAAGGACAAAAGGAGCAGTAGCAGAGGACAGACTATGTGGAAATTAGAATATGCTCAGTTGGTGATTACGAATGGATATTTGGGGGAATATTCACATATGCATCCTTAGCCATTACATTCACAATCTACTGATGCCTTTCTTGATTATTTTTCTTATTTTTTCTTTTGTCATTTTCCTTTCAAATATTCTAAACAGCAGAGAGCTGTGCAAAATGCACAAGCCAGTTCAGGTGCTGGATTTTCCCCATCATCTCAGGTAAGGGTGAGGCAGAGGAAGTTGTTCCTCCTGGGCAAGGCCTGCTTCCCTTAATGAGGGAATGCCTCAGCAACTTAGCCGGATGCTCTTGGGAGATATAAACATGCAAAGACAAGTGGTGATGGTTCACAGTGTCTGGGATCCTAGGACTGAAACATGGTGGCAAAAAGGAAACATTCTTCATCCAATTTCAATCTTCCACTCATTATGTTTGCAGTTATTACTCTCAAGATTTATTACACTGAGATGTGGCTGAAAGTCATATCCTTGATCTTTAACTCATTCAATTCAACAGAGAAAAATGTCTCACTTGTTTACCAGTTCTCCTGTGACATGAGAGCAAAAGATGGGAGAGCTCCTGTAATCAAAGGGGAAAGAGCAGGCAATGGGCATGTCACTTGTGAAGGTCAAGTGGGTTCCAGGTTTGGGTAGGGGAAGGCATTTGGTTTCACTCCCAGAGGGCTTTTTGAAGCCTTGGGCAACATGCAGTTTGAGGAGTGGCTCCCTGACATGCCATCTGCACCACAGATACTGCCTAAGGTCACAGAGGAAGGGCATGAGAGTATGGTGGCTTCACAGTTCCCATGGCAACTAGAGATGCTTCCATTATTGTCTGCTTCAAATAAAGATTCAAGACAAGCACAGGCTCAGTTGTGATGGAAAGAGAAAAGATGAAGGGACCTGGTGCCAGGGGCTTGTGGTTTTCAAGAAATAATTCTAACCCTATCACTCAGGCAATGAGGAACAAGACTGTTTGTGGGGGGGAGGCCCATGGGTGATATATTCCTCCAGATTCAGGCAGGACACGATATCCCACTGAAGACTGACAGCTTGCATTTCCACCCAGTCCCTATGGTTGCACTGTACTTCTTTGGCAGCACCATTCATCCTGATAGCCTGCTCAACTAGCTCCTTCTTCATGGAATTAACTCCCAAAGTTCCAGGCCAACAGGCTGGGATGGAGTGGTGCTTGAGGGCACGTGGGTCACCAAGATTAGGCAGGCAATAACTTCATTGCTCTCCTAACCAATTCCTCCTGGACTCGCCACACCTGGATTAACCTAGTTAGGAAACTAGTCTGGAGCACTAGCAGCTACACGGAATGATGGCTGGTGAGAGTTCAGGGCAGGGGAGCATGCAGTGCAGTACAGTGGCTTAGGTGACAATTGACTTGAGACACATTACACCCCATCTGGTGGGTGTCCCCTCCTTTCCTACAAAGTTCAGAAAGGAGATAGCTTGAGCTAGGGAATTGGTCTAAGTGAAGGCGAGTGACTCCTTTGATGGTTCATGAGGAGAAGAGGAAGTCATTCACTCAGCATGTTGAATGGAGGACAGGATGGATCGGACATGCAAGGAGAGATGTTCTGTGCTCACTCCACCTGCTAGACCCCACCTCTTTGGCTGCTGCATTACAACTAGGCTGCACTCAGAAATTTACCTGCTGGAAGTTTTCTGGGGGCACCTCAATTCACCTCAAGATGCAGAAGTGTCTGGCCAATCTGTGTTCACACAAGAGTTGGTTCTCTTTACCAGACTAATGAATGTCTGGCACAAGACTATGTGGGGTATTGCCAGGAGTCCTCTAACCAGTCCCAGGAGGATGCAAGCTACAATCCTCTGGATAACATAAGAGTCTGCTGATGACATGATGAGCACAGTTTCACAGAGCATAACACCAGATTTGAACATACACTGTGCTGAAAGTGGAATGGTGCAAAACTTCCAAGCTGAATATTCAAAACTGGAGAGTAAGGACATTTGGGGGCCATAAAAAGCAGAAGTGTGTTGGTGATGAAAAAAAAAATTCAATGAAGACCATTCTGAAACTAGCCATCCTTCCTGGTAAACCCACAAATTCTACAAAATATCTTCATCTTCATTACACTCAACAAGTACAGGAAGTACTAATTGCCAGTTCATTCTGTAAGCAACCATCATTACCAACCTTAATTCCCCTTGTAAAGACATCAATGCCCTTGCAAATTCCTGTCTCTTTCCTGTTCCTCGCAAGGGACAGTTAATTGTACATATGCTGATTCCTATATTTTCTGGCACAAGAAACATGAGCAAAGGCTTTCTTTACATCACAGCACCGATATCCATGACCTACAATTTAAACGAGTTGAATTTGGTGTATGCAGCACTAAACCCTGGCTCTCCAATAAAGAGTGTACAAAATAATCAAAAATTTAAGCCCCAAAAGCTCTACTAAAATGCAAAAGTGAAGACCCAACATGGGCAAAATCTGAATATCAAAACAGGTGCGGTTCTAGAATATCCACCTGTGTAAGAGGACTTACTGAGTGTAAAAATGTACCTCAACAATTTACAAATTGTCAAATCCATTTTCTTTCTTGACTTTCTTCTATCCCCACAAAAATGTCACATGCCTAATGTCTGATTCCCTTCTTCTGGTGTGAGTTCTTGCAAACAGATATTTTTGTGTCATTCCTTACCCTACATATCACAATCCATTAATTCCCAGAACTGTGGTAAACGTGAGAACAACTCACAATCTGAGTTGTTGTTATGCTTCACCCAATACTACACTGCATCTCTTGAGGACTTCCATCAATATTAACCAGAGTCTATAAGAGTGCTCCATTCCTCTTGACATTGGAGCTCCAGTAATACTGGGAAAGTAGGTTGTATATCCCCCCCCATTCCCCCTGAATTCAATGCTATCATTAGAAGCTAACATGAATCCAGCACCAATTCCTACCATTATTCATCAAGTCACATGCAAGCCACTGCAAAGCAAAACTGACTGAGAAACTCCATAGCCATGGGCTGCTGTCCTCTGTATTCACTTCTTGAATTTCCAGTTGACATTGAGGTTCACATGCAGAGTGCTCAGGTGTGGAAGTCCCCTTCATTGGCAGAGAGTACAGGAGGGTTCCAAGAAGCCTGGAGAGTTCCAGGGACCAGGGCGGTTGTCATTTTGAATTTCCTGCCACTGAAACCTGGTGCACATGGCATAATTGAAGATGCTGAAGAAATATCCACAAAAGCATACTCATGAGAGACACATAACATATGAACTAATGAGAGTTGAGTGATGTCAAGGAACAGATACCCTTGAGAAATGCAAGTTACTGGGGAAGAACTGCTTTCTTGGAGTGCAGTTGCCTGGTGAAAGGAGTCAGTGGATGCTGGTTTCATGTGAAACTGGTGCTTTTTTACAGTATTGATTCAGTTGATGAAGAGAGGAGAAAAGAAAATAAAAAGTTGAGAGGATGAAAGGTTGACATGCTCAGAAGTGGTTTAATTTTTTTTTTTTATTTTGTGATCCCCCAGTGATGGGGATTCAAACAAGGGTTTTCACATGCTAGGCAAGCACTCTAGGAGATGGACTATATTGTCAGTACAGGAACAGCTCCTCTAAGGCACATGACTTGATCATCTGTGGGTCTTACCCTGTGATATTCTATGCAGAAAAGCAACCCTAAAGAAAGACAAACAATGTCTATGGCATTCTTGATTCTCCTGTTCACAAAAATCCTGCAAGGAACATTTTGCATGTCAGTACCCACAGTCTAGGCATGGGTTCTGAGGGATAGATTTATCCCATCTTTACTTAAGGAGGAAAATGGTTGTAGCTAATACCTCAGGAGAAAATTATATCAGTGATCCAAAAATGCCAGGAGCATGAGCACAGGCAGGACTCTGTGGCAATTAGAATAGGCTCAAATTGTGAGTCTGAATGGAGATATGGGTATCATTCACACATGAATGCCTAGTCATTACATTCACAATCTACTGACACCTTCCTCGAACTTTTTTTTTATATTTTTCCTTTTGGCAATTTCCTATGATTAATTCTAAACAGCAGAGAGCTGTGCAAAATGCACAAGCCAGTTCAAGTGCTGGATCTTGCCCATTCTCTCAGGTATGAATGAGGCAGTGGAAGGTGTTCCTCCTGGTCAAGGCCTGTTTCCTTCAATGAGGGAATGCCTCAGCAACTTAGCCAGATGGTCTTGGGAGATATAAACAGGCAAAGGCAAGTGGTGAGGGCTCACGGGTTCTGGGGTTCCAGTACAAAAACATGGTGGCAAAAAGGAAACATTCCTCATCCAATTTCAATCTTCCACTTGTTATGTTTGCAGTTATTACTCTCAAGATTCATTACAATCAGATAAGTGGCTGAAAGTCATATCCCTGATCTTTCACTCATTATGTTGCATTCAATTCCACTCAGAAAAATGCCTACCTTGTTTACCAGTTCTCCTGTGACATGAGAGAAAAATTTGGGAGAACTAATGCAATCAAACGGGAAGGAGCAGTCATTGGGCAAGTCATTTATGAAGGGGACAGAGGTTCCTGGGTCCGCTAGGAGAATGCCCTTCATTTATCTCCCTAGAGGTTTTTTCAGAGTCTTGAGCAACATGGGGTTTGTGTAAAGGCTCCCGTGACATGGTGCCTGTACCAAAGATACTGCCAGAGTTCACACAGGAGTGTCATGAAAACACGGTGGTGTTACAGTTCCTATGGTAACCAAGGATGCTTCTGCTCCAGGCTGCCTCAAACTGAGATTGTTATTTTGAATTTCCAGAAAATCTGTGCACAGTGCACAGCTGAAGAATGTGCAGAAATATTATTCACATTAGCATACTCATGAGAGGCCATTGATCTCTGTCCTAAGGGGTGTAGAGTGACTTCATGGAACACGTACTCTGAGGAAATGCAGGTGACTGTTGAGCACTGCTGTCTTGGAGCATAGTAGCCTGCTGAAAGCTGTTGGTGGACATGGGTTGCATGAGAAATTGGTGCTGCTTTAGAGTGTTGATTCCTTTTGTGACGAGAGGAGAAAAGAAAAGGAAAAGGGACGATGGAAGGTTGGGAGACTCAGATGTGGTTTCGTTGTTATTTCCACAATCCCATAGTGCTCGGGATTCAAACCCAGGCCTCAAGCATACAAAGCAGGCACTCACCGAGATGGGCTATATGTCCTGCACATTAAAGGTTCCTCTGAGATACAACACATGATCACATAACGTCTTAATTAGTGAAATTGTATGCAGAGAAGCAAACATGCCCAGGCAAAACAATGTCTAAGGAATTCCTAATTCTCCTGTCCAAAACAATCCACTATGTATCCTTTTTGCTTGTCATTACCCAAGCCTAGCCCTTTTTCGTGAGGGAAAGATATTTCCACTCTTCATAAAGTATGAAAATGGAAGAAGCTGATTGATCCGTGAGCAGGAAATATATCAGAAATCTAAGGACACCAGGAACAGGGGCAGAGGCAGAAATATATGGGAGTAAGAATGTGCTCAATTGGTGAATATGAATAGAGATATTGGGGATCATTCACACATGAATGCCTTGCAATTGATTCAAAATTAACTGACACTTTCCTAGAAAGAATTTTTTTTTCCCTATTTATCCTTTTGAACTTTTTTTGAAACATTCCAAAGAGCATGGAAAAGTGCATAATGCACAAGCCAGTTCAGGTGCAGGATCTTCCTATCATCTCAGGAGTTGGTGATTCAGTGGAAGTTGAGCCCCTGTTCTAATCCTGTTTCCCTCAGTAAAAGTGCTTCAGCAATTTAGCCAGACGTTGCTGGGAGATATAAAAATGCAATCGCCAGTGGCCTCCTTATGATTCCAGTTTTTAATCTCAAGTTTTATTACAGGGAGTTAAGAGGCATAAGTCCTATCCTTGATACTTCATTCATTTCTTTGCAAACAATTTTACTCAGAAAATCGTAACAATTGTTTACCAGATCTCCTGTCACATGAGAGCCATTTTTGGGAACTCTCCTCTACTTAAAAGGGAACGAGCAGGCATTGGTCAGCTAGGTTGTGAAGGTCACTGTGTCTCGAGGCTCCTGTAGGAGAAGTCAGTTGATTACCCTCCCAGAGTGTGTGTAAAGCCTTGGGCAACATGAACTTTCACGAGTGTATCCAGTGACTTTGCACCTGCCCCCCAGATTGCAGCTGAGGTCATAATGGAGAGGGCTGAGAACATGGAAGTGTCACGGTTCCCATGGCAACCAGAGAACTTTCAGCTCCTGACCGCTTCAAAGCCACACTCAAGATATGCTCGGGTCAGGTGTGAGTGTAGGAATATAGGTGAAGGGAGCGGGTGCCTGAGTCTTGCAGTTTTGAAGAAATGATTCTATCAAAGTTGCCACAGGTAATGAGGAGACAGGCTGTGAGCAATGAATTCCCTGGTAAACAGGCAGGACTAGGAATCCCATTGAAGTGTGAGAGCCTGCAGCTCCACCCAGGCCCACTAGGTAGCTCTGTGCTTCCTTGGCCTTACCGTTTTGGCTGGCAGGCAGCTCATGTGCCTCCAGATGCAGGCTATTAGCCTGCACAAATTCCAGTGCAACAGGCTGGGAGAGAGGGGTTTTTCAGGGACCATGGATCAACATCGTACCTCCGGCAACCCTGGATTGGCCCTCCAACCTTACTGTTCCAGGACTGGGAAAACCGGGGTTTTCTTTAGACTCAGGAAACTAGCCTAAGGGCCTAGCAGCCACATGGAGAGATGGGCGGTAAGTGCTCAGCTCAGAAGAGCATGCAGTTCATTTCTGTAGTTTAGGTGATATTTGATATGGGACACATCATTTTCCATCTGTATGCATCTCCTACTGTCCTGCGAAGTGTGGATAGGAGACAGTAGGAATGTGGAATGTCCATGTTCCATGTGAATGTGAGTGTCTCCTCTCCTGACTCATAAATATAGGTGGGAGTCATTCACTCTGCCTGTTGGAAGTAGGGCAGGACTAACCTGACATGAAAGGAGAGTTGTTCAATTCTCGCTCCAACAACCAGTCCCCTTCTTTTGCTGCAGCCTTACAACTGGGCTGCACCCTAAAAGTCACCTCCTGGGATTTTTCCAGGATAACGTCAAACCATAATAAGATGCAGAGATGACTTGCCAATCTGTATTCACAAAATGGTTAGACTTCTGAGAGACAAATACCTCTCTGTCACCAGGGTCTGTGGCATATTACCATGAGACCCCTAACCATCCCCAGGTTGGAGCAGACCACATGCTGGGGGATCCAGTTTCAGACTGGTAATGGCATGATGGGCACAGTTCACAAGGGAATAACACCAGGCTTGAACAAAAATGGTGCTGAGAGTGGAATGGTTCACAGCCTTGAAGATGAATATTCAAAAGAGGAGAACAAGTATATTTGTGGGACCTGAAAACCTGAAGGATATTTATGCTGGAACACAAATACAGAGAAGGCACCCGATGAAACTCTCCATCACTCATGGTCAACCCTCAAACTCCACAATATATGTTCAGGTTCTTCATACACTACAAATACAGGAAGTATTTATTGCCCCCACATTCTCTATGCAACCATGAATACCGACCATCATTCCCCTTTTTAGAACAAGAATGACCTTGCAAATTCCTGTCTCTTTTCTGTTGCTCTCAAGGGACTTCCAAATATACGAATGTTGATTCCTATTTTTTCTGTCACAAGAAAACATGAGCACAGGCATTCCTAACTTCGCAGCACCTACCCCAATGATCTACAATTTAAGCCAGCTGATCCTGGGATATGCAACACTAATCCCAGCACTGCTTCATTTGAGGATGTCCATCAATATTAACAAAAGAATACCAAAGGGCTCCACTCCTCTTGACACTGGAGCTATAATGATAATGGGTGAGTGGGTTGTAAATGGCCTGTGAAACTCCTGAATGCTATCAGTACAGGCTAACATGGATTCAGACCCAAATCCTAAATTTACTCACTAAGAAATCACAAGCAAGCCTCTGCAAACCAAAAGTGTGAGAGGAGTTCCAGGGACAAGTGTGGCTGTCTTTCGTGTTCACCTCCTGGCTTAATATTAGACCATGTGGTACAGGTAGAAAGTGCTCTGCCTTCAAAGCCCCTTCACTGGCAGAGAATATCCAGTGGGTACAAGAAGCCTGGAGAGTGCCAGGTACAATTGCGATAGTTATTTTGAATTATCTGAAAACCTGTGCACAATGCGCAGCTGAAGAACGTGCAGAAGTATTTTTCGCATTAGCATACTCAAGAGAGGCCATTGATTGCTGTCTTCAGGAATGTGGATTGACTTCAAGGAACACGTACTCTGAGGAAATGCAGGAGACTCTTGAGCACTGCTCTCTTGGAGCACAGTAGCCTGCAGAAAGCTGTTGGTGGACTTGGGTTGCATGAGAAATTGGTGCTGTTTTAGAGTGTTGATTCCTTTTGTGACGAGAGGAGAAAAGAAAAGGAAAAGAGACGATGGAAGGTTGGGAGGCTCAGATGTGGTTTCCTTTGTTATTTCCACAATCCCACAGTGCTCGGGATTCGAACCCAGGCCTCATGCATACAAGGCAGGCACTCTCCCAGATGGGCTATATGGCCTGCAGTGGAACGGCTCCTCTGACATACAACACATGATCACGTAACATCTTAATTAGTGAAATTGTATGCAGAGAAGCAAAAATGCCCAGGCAAAACAATGTCTAAGGAATTCCTAATTCTCCTGTCCTAAAAAATCCAGAATGGATACTTTTTGCTTGTCACTATACAAGTCTAGCCCTTTGTCGTGAGGGAAAGATATTTCCCCTCTACATAATGTACGAAAATGAAAGTAGGTGATTGATCCATGAGCAGGAAAATATATCAGGGATCCAAGGAGGCCAGGAACAGGGGCAGAGGCTGAAATATGTGGGAGAGACAAAATGCTCAATTGGTGAATATGAATGGAGATATTGGGGATCATTCACACATGAATGCCTTGCCATTACTTTCAAAATTAAATGACAATTTCCTAGAAAGCATTATTTTTCCTATTTTTCCCTTTGAACTTTTTTGAAAAATTCCAAAGAAAAAGGAAATGTGCAAAATGCACAAGCCAGTTCAGTGCTGGATCTTCCCACTATCACAGGACTTGGTGATTCAGAAGAAGTTGGGCCTTCTGTTCTAATCCTGTTTCCCTCAGTAAATGTGCCTCAGCAAATTAGCCAGAGGATGCTGGGAGGTAAAAAGAGGCAATCACCAGTGGCCTCCTTATGATTCCAGTTTTTACTCTCAAAATTTTTTACAGAAAGATAAGAGGCTAAAGTCATATCCTTGATACTTCATTCATTTGGTTGCAAACAATTTTACTCAGAAAATCATAACACTTGTTTACTAGTTCTCCTGTCACCTTATAGCCATTCATGGGAACTCTTGACTACTCCAAGGGGAAAGAGCAGGCATTGGTCAGCCAGGTTGTGAAGGTCACTGTGTCTCCAGGCTCCAGTTGGAGAAGTCAGTTGATTTCACTCCCCAGAGTGTGTGTAAAGCCTTGTGCAACATGAACTTTCATGAGTGTCTCCAGTGACATTGCACCTGCCACCAGGATTGCAGCTGAGGTCATAGTGGAGAGGGCTGAGAACACGGAAGCTGCACGGTTCCCATGGCAACCAGAGACCTTTCAGCTCCTTCCCGCATCAAAGCCACATTCAATATATGCGGCGGGTCAGGTGTGAGGGTACAAAAATAGGTGAAGGGAGCGGGTTCCTGAGTCTTGCAGTTTTGAAGAAATCATTCTATCGATGTTGCCCCGGGCAATGAAGAAACAGGCTGTGAGCAATGAATCCCCTGATATCCAGGCAGGACAAGGAATCCCATTGAAATGTGAGAGATTGCAGTTCCACCCAGGTCCACTAGGTGGCGCTTTGCTTCCTTGGCCGCACTGTTTTGGTTGGTAGGCAGCTCATCTTCCTCCTGAGGCAGGCTATTAGCTCGCAACAATTCCAGTGTAACAGGTTGGGAGAGAGGGGTGCTTGAGATCATGTGGTTCAACAATCGTAGCACCGGCACCCCTGGATTGGACCTCCAACCTCACTGCTTGCTCCAAGAGTGGGACAATCGGGCTTATCTTCAGACTCAGAAATCTAGCCTAGGAGTCTAGAACCCAAATGGCAAGATGGGTGGTAAGTGCTCAGCTCAGAAGAGCATGCAGTTCATCTCTGTAGTTTAGGTGGTCCTTGATATGGGACACATCGTTTTCCATCTGTCTGGCATCTCCATTTGTCCTGCGAAGTGTGGACAGGAGACAGAAGGAACGTGGGATGTCCATGATCCATGTGAATGTGAGTGGCTCCTCTCGTGGCTCATAAATATAGGTGGGAGTCATTCACTCTGCCTGTTGGAAGGAGGGCAGGACGAACCTGACATGAAAGGAGAGTTGTTCTGTTCTCATTCCAACAGCCTGTCATCCCCATCTCTTTGCTGCTGCCTTACAACTGGCTGCACCCCGAAAGTCAACTCCTGGGATTTTTTCAGGATCACTTCAAACCATAAAAAGACGCAGAGCTGATTTGCCAATCTGCATTCACATAATGGTTAGACTTCTTGACAGACAAATACCTCTCTGTTGCCAGGGTCTGTGGCATATTACCATGAGACCACTAACCATCTCCAGGTTGGAGTAGACCACAAGCTGGGGGATCAAATATCAGACTGGCGATGGCATGATGTGCACAGTTCACGGGGCATAACACAAGTCTTCAAAAAAATGGTGCTGACAGTGGAATGGTTCACAGCCTCGAAGATGAATATTCAAAAGAGGAGAACAAGGATATTTGTGGGACCAGAAAAGCTGAAGGAGATTGATGCTGGAACACAACTACAGAGAAGACACCCGATGAAACTCGCCATCTATCATGGTCAACACTCAAATTCCACAATATATGTTCAGGTTCTTCATACACTACAAATACAGGAAGTAGTTATTGCCCCCTCATTCTCTATGCAACCATGAATACCAACCCTCATTCCTCTTTTGAAATGAACAATGACCTTTCAAGTTCCTGTCTCTTTTTTGCTACTCTCAAGGGACAGGTGAATATACGAATGTTGATTCCTATTTCTTCTTGCTCAAGAACACATGAGCACAGGCATTCCTAACTTCGCATCACCTTCCCCCCAAGATCTACAATTTAAGCCAGGTGATCCTGCGATATGCAACCCTAATCCCTGCACTGCTTCATTTGAGGACTTCCATCAATATTAACAAAAGAATTCAAAATGTCTCCATTCGTCGTGATGCTGGAGCTATAATGATTTTGGGTGAGTGGGTTGTGAATGGCCTGTGAAACTCCTGAATGCTATCAATACAGGACAACCTGGACTCAGACCAAATCCTAACTTTACTCATCAAGAAATCACAGGCAAGTCTCTGCAAACCAAAAGTGTGAGAGGAGTCCCTGGGATAAGAGCGGCTGTCTTTGGTGTTCACCTCCTGGTTAAACATTAGAATGTTGATTCCTATTTCTTCTGGCACAAGAACACATGAGCACTGAAATTCCTAAATTTGAAGCTCCTCCCCCAATGATCTACAATTTAAGCCAGGTGATCCTGGGATATGCAACACTAATCCCTGCATTTGAGGACCTCCATCAATATTAACAAAAGAATACAAAAGGTTTCTGTAGGACCCCCCAAAAGGAAGACCCTTACTTGAGTCTCAGGATAGCACGCTCCAGGAAACACAAGAGACCGGTTTGATGAAAAAGCATGAGGCACTTTAATAACGGAGCTCCGGGCCAACACATATCTCAAGCAGGAGATAGAGGAGTTGACCCCGAGGCTTAGAAATCAGGGGTTTATATAGGAAAAGTTAGGGAGTTTGGCGCGATTACACATAATTAGCTGATTCCAACATAAGCGGGCACATGACTACATTGATTACATCAGCAAGTAGTACGTGCAAATTGACATTCCAGCAATATGGTTGGGCAGTTTATTTTGGTTAACAGAGGTCAAGTTAACCTTAAAGAAAAGGGAAGAAGGGGGAAAGTGGGTGACACCAGATGGTCCAGGGCCTTGTTTAGATTGTTTATCCTCCATGGCCAGTTAGTTATTGATGATTTGGGAGTCTTATTTTAGGCTTGTTTAGGTATGTTCAGGCCTCAGGCCTGTCCCTCTTTGTTTCCTTTCCTAAGTTCATTTGCTAGACTACAGATTCTGTGCTTTAATTATGGGCACTTAAATTTTAACTCCTTAATTCCCCTCTTCTTCTTTTAACTAATTCTAAACTTAGAATTTTATAAATCAGTATCTTATGGAACTTCTGTTTCTATATACTCTTCTCCCAATTTATTTTCTTGGCGGAGGGACTGATATTGTTGCCTGAGCATTAATACCTGTACAGCACTTACTCTTTCCCTGATGAAGGTAACTAGGTGATTTCATGGCCTTCATTTCCTCGATTTGACCCAATCCCCCATTTCTACACTAACTACCTGTTCCCAATTCTGGCTTCATTGCCCCCTCTAATCTTAGGAACTCCATGCTGCTGGGGAAGGAGGTTGATGACTGCTCTGGATTCTTCGAGCTGGAAGTGGGTGGTGTGGGGCAAGCAGCTTGGAGTTCCCTTTTTTTTTTTTTTTTTTAATTGGTCAATCAAGGAGTCCAAGTTAGAAGCCTGGCTGGGGAAGAGCAGGTTGTAACGTCATCTGGGGGTGGGTGCTTCTATGAGAGAAGAACAAAAAGACATGAGTACTGAAAGGAGATTAGTACAAAGTAAATGTTCCAGCATCTGAAACATGTCACTGAGTATCATGAAAATGACTGAAGTTAATCTCTCATCAGGAGGTGGGAGAACTGATAAATTGTTTCCATAACTAGGCCTAGCAAAGGCTGGAGAGGACAAGGCCTTCATTTGGGGACTTTAACATTGTCCAGGTTACCAGGAATCTAAACACAACATATAATTCTTAATGTCATAGATGTTCCCAGAAAATATAGTTAAGCTACTTAATGTCATCTGATTTTTGTAAAATATCCCTTTATTGATATAACCTGTGTTTAGTAGAGATCTCTATACTTCCGTTATTTAGGGCTAGGTAATCATACTAGCAAACATAGATTAAGTCTACCTGTGTAGCTTAAGGAGGTCTTAAACTGACTAAAAACGTCTGACTCTGGCAGTTTCTCTTGATAGTTATCAGGCAAATTTGCTGAAGAATCTTTTTTTCATTTGTAGCTTCCAGTCTTTATCCTAGTGGGCTAATACAAGTGTACATCTTAAGTTACATTTAACTATTATTTCCTTTAAATGCCCAAGAATGGTTATATTTTGGGTTTTAACTGTTTTGCTGGATGTTCAAGATCAAGCTGGTCAAATTGACCTGATTCCTGTCTTGTTAAAGAGTCAGCTGAGTTCCCACAGGGGTCACTCTTACAGAACTTAAGAGTGGCTCCTTAGCTCCACCAGTGACTTTGATTAGGCAGGGTCTCCTGATGAGGTGGCTTCCTTTGGAAGCATCAAGGGATGTCCCCCTTTTTCCATGACCCTCCTCTGCAGCAGATGCACTGGGTGATATTTCATCCTCTAGTCTTAACAATCTCCTTGATCAGGAGGTTGTGTGACCCAGAGTTGCAGCGCTCCTTAGAGAAGTTCTCTTATTCCCTGGGTTCAGGCTGACGTTGAGGGCAAGACCCAAATATGGAATTTTCTTGACCTCTGTATTTAACTCCAATCTCTAAGTTTGATCTTAATCATCCAGCAAGCCAGTCTCACCAGTCACAAAGTAAGAGTACTGTGCTTTAACTTTAATGTCCATAGCTTTACAGTTATTTACCCTTTTATCTAACTGGAGTCTGTATTAGTACTGGAAGTTACCACTATCTGTTCTATAGATGATGGCTTATTATCACAAGTTACCTAGGTTGTATATTCTGGAAGAAGCTACTTCTGCAAAACAGTAACAAGCAACAGTTTTACAATATGAAATTAGCAAGAGTAAAAATATATTCAGCTTGTATCACTCTAACATGCAGTAAAGTGGGAGGCATAGCCTTATCTCAGGTAAGGCGTGGCTCTTTACAGATCTTAAGTGTTCTAATTCTGATGTTCATCTTTGCTTCTTCCTTAAATATCATTAAGTAGTTAATAGGTCCCATAATAGAACATTAAATGATAAAAATAAATCCCCAAAAATGTACTCGTTAAGTTTAAAATTACCATTACAGACAAGTTTATTCTGGAGAATAGCAGCACTTGACAAATTCCCTGCTTTAAAAACTTGTATACCTGGAAAATATGAACACATTTAATATACAACTAGTGACCATTTTACAATTACCTTGACACTTTTATCTTACCAAATTTAGTTCTTAAAGAAAAATGTAGACTCTGTAACATAGTACAATACTCTTAACAGTTGTTTAACCATGATTGTATACACCCCAATCTATAAGACTAATTGTTTTAACGAATACAACTTAATAGACACAAAGATAAGAGTAATTTAGTGTTTCAAATCCTTGTTATTTACCCTGTTATTTTACCATATACATTAGACTTCGGTTTATATCAGAACATTAGTATTTTACCTTAGGAAAAAACTTAAATAGCTTAAATGATTGTCTCACATACTTGTAACCAACTTAGTTACACACAAACTTGCTCAAACTTGCCCTTTACTTACACAGACATTCTTAGCACTTACTTAGACCCTCATGTCATCACACAATCACACAAGCACTTTCTTACCGAAAAACATTTCCTTTTCCCTTTTACTAAATAAATTTCCATACCCAGGACCTTTTATTTTCTCTTTACGTACACACACTTTCTTAGCACTTACTTAGACCCTCATGTATTTCATCACACAAGCACTTTCTTACCCAAAAACATTTCCTTTTTCCTTCTACTAAATATCCATACCCAGAAACTTTTATTTTCTCTTTACTTACACAGACTTTCTTAGCACTTACTTAGACCTTCATGTATTGCATCACACAAGCACTTTCTTACCCAAAAACATTCCCTTTTTCCTTCTACTAAATATATGTACATACCCAGAACCTTTTATTTTCTCTTTCCTTTCTGTCGACACCTTTTTGTTCACATTCTGAAACAACGCTCATGAAATTTCTGAATTTAGAAAAATTACTCCATTTTAACAAGATAAAATACTTTGTTGTTTATAGTACTCTAACAGAAACACAGTGAGAGGGGAGATGGTAACTCTAATTCCAAACCTAAGAGCTCCTTGGAGCTTTGCAGAACTGGAGGGGGAGCAGGGGGAAGTGATAAGGAAGCAGATGGAACGCTATCCTCTGGGTTGGGGTTTTACCTGTTAGGACATAACTCTTAATAACCTTGTTTTTAGTAATGACACAAAGCAATTTTAAACACTTTTTAATTTACCAACCTATGAAAACACCAATAATGTTTAAGTATGATACCCCATGGAATTTAAGGACTTAAGAGTACTTAATGTTATTTAACAATTAGCATTTTAACTTTGTAAATTAATCAGATGTCTTTACAAACACATTAAAGTAATCCCATATATGTTAAATCTAATTCACTTGTTCTGCAAAAACCAAGATATCAGACAAGTGTCCTGAACAGTATTTACTGTCTCTTTCCTGTTAAAGAAAAGTCCTAGAAACAACTGATATTAGACATGGTTTAACATCAACATTTCATTAGTTTGACCACTTAGAGACTTGCGAATTATTTAAAAAAAAAAAAATCATTAACCTAGGTATGTAGGATCAAAATTATGAGCTCAGAAATACAGCAGTAAAGAAAAACAAAACAAAACAAGAATCCTAGAGAATGAGTTAGTTCTGTGTAGTAGCCCAGTTTAAAACGCACCTCTTTTTCCCCCCCCCCCTCAGGTTACTCCCCCCTCTCCCACTGAACCTGCTATAGTTCACATTCCCTTACAGGCTTCAGCAAGGCCAGGCAGTGGGGAGGGAGGGATTGCCCAGGACTTTTTAACCCTTTTTTTCCTGGTTGAGAAATCAGGTTAGGTTTGAATGCAGAAAATCACAAACATTATTTCCCACTACTTTTGGGGAATGGAGCTGCTGAGCTCTCCACCTAGGGAGATTGGAGTAAACAAATCTCTTAGGAACAAGGAGAAGGACTGTAAAGTACCCTGCAATGAGTATCCCTAAGCCTAAGAATAGGGGACCTGAGGGAGGACAAATGGAGCCCATCCTTCGACAAACAAAAACACCAAACACCAAAACAATAAAAAGACAATAGACACTAACACATCCAAGCACACTCGTCTGCGCCTAGACTTGAATAGGCAGCCAAACGCGACCTCTGATGGGGTAGGACCCTGCGTCCACTCCCGCCTGGGTAGAAGGAGCACTCCGTCTCCTTCATTCCGAAAAACCACAGTCGGGTCCTCCTGACTGCCCTCCAACCGCGGAAAGTCTTCCAGGGCTGCAGCTTGCGGACCCGGGGTATCCCCCCTTCCACGGCCAGAGGGTCCTTACGGACCACAGAGGTGGCTGCATGGAGAGGGATTCCACATCCTCTCCCTTTGTTTCAAACCAAAACCAAAAATCACATACACTGCGGCTCCCCACACAAACATTCAAGACTCACACCAACGTATCTCCAAGGGGTCTTCGAGCTCCTGGGGTCACGCACTCATCCCAGATGAGCCCCTAAATGTAGGACCCCTCAAAAGGAAGACCCTTACTCAAGTCTCCAGATGGCATGCTCCAGGAAACATGAGAGACAGACTTGATGCAAAAGCATGAAGCACTTTAATAACGGAGCTCTGGGCCAACACATATCTCACGCAGGAGATAGAGGAGTTGACCCCGAGGCTCAGAAATTAGGGGTTTATATAGGAAAAGTTAGGGAGTTTGGCGCGGTTACACATAATTGGCTGATTCAAACATAAGCTGGCTCATGGCTACATTGATTACATCAGCAAGTAGTACGTGCAAATTGACATTCCAGCAATGTGGTAGGGCAGTTTATTTTGGTTAGCAGGGGTCAAGTTAACCTTAAAGAAAAGGGAAGAAGGGGGAAAGTGGGTGACACCAGATGGTCCACGGCCTCGTGGAGATTGTTTATCCTCCATGGCCAGTTAGTTTTTGATGATTGGCAGTCTTATTTTAGGCTTGTGTAGGTATGTTCAGGCCTCAGGCCTGTCCCTCTTTGTTTCTTTTCCTAAGTTCATTTGCTAGACTACAGATTCTGTGCTTTAATTATGGGCACTTAAATTTTAACTCCTTCATTTCCCTTCCTCTTGACACTGGAGCTATAATGATATAGGGTGAGTGGGTTGTAAATGGCATTTGAAACTCCTGAATGCTATCAATACAGGCTAACATGGTTTCAGACACAAATCCTAACTTTACTCAACAAGAAATCACAGGCAAGCCTCTGCAAACCAAAATTGTGAAAGGAGTTCCAGGGACAAGAGTGGCTGTCTTTCGTGTTCACCTCCTGGCTTAATATTGGACCATGTGGTTCAGGTCGAAAGTGCTCTGGCCTGAAAGCCACTTCACTGGCAGAGAATATCCAGTGGGTCCAAGAAGCCTGGAGAGTGCCAGGTGCAAGTGCGGTAGTCATTTTGAATTTCCTGAAAACCTGTGCACAATGCGCAGCTGAAGAAGGTGCAGAAATATTTTTTGCATTAGCATACTCATGAGAGGCCATTGATCTCTGTCCTAAGGAGTGTAGAGTGACTTCATGGAACACATACTCTGAGGAAATGCAGGTGACTGTTGAGCACTGCTGTCTTGGAGCTCAGCAGCCTGCTGAAGGCTGCTGGTGGACTTGGTTTGCATGAGAAAATGGTGCTGTTTTAGGGTGTTGATTCCATTTGTGACAAGAGAAGAAAATAAAGGGAAAAGAGATGATGGAATGTTGGGAGGCTCAGATGTGGTATCCTTTGTTATTTCCACAATCTCACAGTGCTCGGTATGTGAAACAGGATCTCAAGCATACAAGGCGGGAACTCTCCGAGATGGGCTATACGGCCTGCACAGGAACGGCTACTCTGAGATACAACACATGGTCATGTAACGTGTTAATTAGTGAAATTGTATGCAGAGAAGCAAACACGCCCAGGCAAAACAATGTCAAAGGAATTCCTAGTTCTCCTGTCCAAAACAATCCAGTGTAGATCCTTTTTGCTTGTCACTACCCAAGCCTAGCACTTTGTCCTGAGGGAAAGATATTTCCCGTCTTCATAAAGTAGGAAAATGGAAGTAGATGATTAATCCATGAGAAGGAAATTTTATCAGGGATCCAAGGAGGCCAGGAACAGGGGAAGAGTCCGAAATATGTGGTAGTGAAAAGATGCTCAATTGGTTAATATGAATGGGGATATTGGTGATCATTCACATATGAATGCCTTGCCATTACATTCAAAATTATCTGACAATTTCCTAGAAAGAATATTTTTTCCCTTTGAACTCCTTTTGAAAAATGCCAACCTGCAGGGAAATGTGCAAAATGCTAATGCCAGTTCAGGTGCTGGATCTTCCCATCATCGCAGGAGTTGGTGATTAAGAGGAAGTTATTCCTCCTGTTCTAAGGTTGTTTCCTCAATAAAAGTGCTTCAGCAATTTAGCCAGATGATGCTGGAAGGTAAAAAGAGGCAATTGCCAGTGGCCTCCTTATGATTCCAGTTATTACTCTCAGGATTTTTTACAGAGAGATAAGAGTCTAAAGTCATATCCTTCACACATCATTCATTTGGTTGCAAACAATTTTACTCAGAAAATCGCAACAATTGTTTACCAGTTCTCCTGTCACCTGAGAGCCATTTATGGGAACTCTGCTCTTCTTACAGGAAAAGGAGCAGCCATTGGTCAGCTAGGTTGTGAAGGACACTGTGTCTTGAGGCTCCGGTAGGAGAAGTCAGTTGATACACTGCCAAGAGTGTTTGTAAAGCCTTGGGCAACATGTACTTTCACGAATGTCTTCAGTGAATTTGCACCTGCCCACCAGATTGCAGCTGAGGTCATAGTGGAGAGGGCTGAGAATACGGAAGTGTCACAGTTCCCATGGCAACCAGAGACCTTTCAGCTTCTGGCAGCTTCAAAGCCACATTCAAGATATGCAGCGGGTCAGGAGTGAGGGTAGGAGGATAGGTGAAGGGAGCAGGTGCCTGAGTCTTTCGGTTTTGAAGAAATGATTCTATCAATGTTTCCCTGGGCAATGAGGAAACAGGCTGTGAGCCATGAATCCCCTGATATCCAGGCAGGACAAGGAATCCCATTGATGTGTGAGAGCTTGCAGTTCCACCCTGGTCCACTAGGTGATGTGTGCTTCCTTGGCCGCACCGTTTTGGCTGGCAGGCAGCTCATCTGCCTCCTAAAGCAGGCTATTATCTCCCACCCATTCCAGTGCAACAGGTTGGAAGAGAGTGGTGCTTGAGGGCCCATGGATCAACAATCTTAGCTCTGGCACCCCTGGATAGGACCTCCACCTCATTGCTCCACAACTGGGACAACCAGGAATTTCATTAGATCAGGAATTTAGCCTAGGGGGCTAGCACCTTCATGGAGAGATGGGTGGTAAGTGCTCAGCTCAGAAGAGCATGCAGTTCATCTCTGTAGTTTAGGTGATACTTGATATGGGACACACCATTTTCCATCTGTCTGGCATCTCCTACTGTCCTGCAAACTGTAGACAGGAGACAGTAGGAACCTGGAAAGTCCATGTTCCATGGGAATGTGATTGTCTCCTCTTGTGCCTCAAAATATAGGTTGGAGTCATTCACTCTGACTGTTGGAAGGAGGGCAGGACTAACCTGACATGAAAGGAGAGTTGTTCTGTTCTCACTCCAACAGCCAGCCCAATTCTCTTTACTGCTGCCTTACAACTGGGCTGCACACTGAATGTCACCTCCTGCGATTTTTCCAGGATCATTTCAAACCATAACAAGATGCAGAGATGACTTGCCAATCTGTATTCACAGAATGGTTAGACTTCTTGACAGACAAATAACTCTCTGTCTCCAGGGTCTGTGGCATATTACCATGAGACCACTAACCATCTCCAGGTTGTAGTAAACCACAAGCTGGTGGATCCAATATCAGACTGGTCATGGCATGATTGGAACAGTTCACAGCACATAATTCAAGGCTTGGAAAAATGGTGCTGAGAGCGGAATGGTTCACAGCCTGGGAGATGAATATTTAAAAGAGGAGAACAAGGATATTTGTGGGAAAAAAAATGCTGAAGGAGATTGATGCTGAAACACAACTACAGAAAAGACACCCGATGAAACTCGCCATCGATCATGGTCAACACTCAAACTCCACAATATATGTTCAGGTTCTTCATACTACAAATACAGAAAGTAGTTATTGCCCCTCATTCTCTATGCAACCATGAATACCGACCCTCATTCCCCTTTTAGAACAACAATGACCTTGCAAGTTCCTATCTCTTTTCAGCTGCTCTCAAGGGACAGCCAAATATATGAATGTTGATTCCTATTTCTTCTGGCACAAGAACACATGAGCACAGGCATCACTAACTTCGCAGCAACTCCTCTGAATATTTACAATTAAAGCCAGGTGATCCTGCGATATGCAACCCTAATTCTTGCACTGCTACATTTCGACACTATCAGCAATATTAACAAAAGAATTCAAAAGGGCTCCATTCCTCTTGACACTGGAGCTATAATGATTTTGGGTGAGTGTGTTGTAAATGGCCTGTGAAACTCCTGAATGCTATCAATATAGGCTAACATGGACTCAGACCCAAATCCTAACTTTACTCACCAAGAAATCACAGGCAAGTCTCTGTAAATCAAAAGTGTGAGAGGAGTTCCTGGGACAAGAGCAGTTGTCTTTCGTGTTCACCTCCTGGCTAAACATTAGACCAAGTGGTATAGGTGGAAAGTGCTCTGGCCTGAAAGCCACTTAACTGGCACAGAATATGGCAGTGGGTCCAAGAAGCCTGGAGAGTGCCAGGTAGAAGTGCGGTAGTCATTTTGAATTTCCTGAAAACCATGCACAATGCGCAGCTGAAGAATGTGCAGAAATATTTTTCGCATTAGCATTCTCATGAGAGGCCATTGATCTCTGTCCTAAGGAGTGTAGAGTGACTTCATGGAACACGTACTCTGAGGAAATGCAGGTGACGGTTAAGCACTGCTGTCTTGGAGCACAGTAGCTTGCTGAAAGCTCTTAGAGGTCTTGGGTTGCATGAGAAATTGGTGCTGTTTTAGAGTTGATTCCTTTTGTGACCGGAGGAGAAAAGAACAGGAAAAGAGACAATGGAAGGTTGGGAGGCTCAGATGGGGTTTCCTTTGTTATTTCCACTATCCCACAGTGCTCTGGATTCGAACCCAGGCCTCAAGCATACAGGGTACTCACTCTCCCAGGTGGGCAATATGACCTGCACAGGAACGGCTCCTCTGAGATACAACACATGATCACGTAACATCTTAATTAGTGAAATTGTATGCAGAGAAGCAAACAAGCCCAGGAAAAACAATGTCTCAGGAACTCCTAATTCTCCTGTCCAAAACAATCCACTATGTATCCTTTTGTTTGTCATCACCCTAGCCTAGCCCTTTGTCGTGAGGGAAAGATATTTCCCCATTTCATAAAGTACGAAAATTGAAAGACCTGATTGATCTGTGAGCAGGAAAATATATCAGGGATCCTGGACACCAGGAACAGGGGCAGAGGCAGAAACATGTGGGTTTAAGAAGATGATCAATTGGTGAATATGAATGGAGATATTGGGGATCATTCACATATGAATGCCTTGCCATTACATCAAAATTAACTGACAATTTCCTAGAAAGAATTTTTTTTCCTATTTTCTCCTTTTGAATTTTTTAAAAAAAATTCCATAGAGCAGTTAAATGTGCAAACTGCACAAGCCAGTTTAGGTGCTGGATCTTCCCACCATCTCAGGAGTTGGTCATTCAGAGGAAGTTGTGCCTCCTGTTCTAAGCCTGTTTCCCTCAGTAAAAGTGCTTCAGCAATTTAGCCAGACGCTGCTGGGAGATATAAAGAGGCAATCACCAGTGGCCTCCATATGATTCCAGTTTTTAATATCAAAATTTATTACAGGGATATAAGAGGCTAAAGTGATATCCTAGATAATTCATTCATTTGGTTTCAAAGAATTTTACTCAGAAAATCGTAACAATTGTTTTCCAGTTCTCCTGTGACCTGAGAGCCATTTATGGGAACTCTTCTCTGCTTAAAGGGGATGGAGCAGGCATTTGTCAGCTAGCTTGTGAAGGTCACAGTGTCTTGAGGCTCCGGTAGGAGAAGTCAGTTGATTGCCATTCCCAGAGTGTTTGGAAAGCCTTGGGCAACATAAACTTTCACGAGTGTCTCCAGTGACATTGCACATGCCCCCCAGATTACAGCTGAGGTCATAGAGGAGAGGGCTGAGAACACAGAAGAGTCACGGATCTCATGGCAACCAGAGACCGCTCAGCTGCTGTCTGCTTCAAAGCCACATTCAACACATGCTGTGGTTCAGGTGTGAGGGTACGAGGATAGATGAAGGGATCGGGTGCCTGAGTCTTGCCATTTTGAAGAAATGATTCTATCCTTGTTGCCCTGGGCAAAGAGAAAACAGGCTGTGACAGATAAATCCCCTCATATCCTGGCAGGACAAGGAAACCCATTGAAGTGTGAGAATTTGCAGTTCCACCCAGGTCCACTAGGTGGCGCTGTGTTCCCTTGACCTCACCGTTTTGACTGGAGGCAGCTCATCTGCCTCCTGATGCAGGCTATTAGATCCCACCAATTCAAGTGCAACTGGCTGGGAGAGAGGGGTGCTTGAGGGCACATGGATCAAAAATCATAGCACCGGCACCGCTGGATTGGCCCTCCAACCTCACTGCTCCAGGACTGGGACAACCTGGGTTTTCTTCAGACTCAGGAATTTATCCTAGGGGCCTAGCAGCCTCATGGAGACATGGGTGGTAAGTGCTCAGCTCAGTAGAGCATGCAGTTCATCTCTGTAGTTCAGGTGAAACTTGATGTGGGACACATAGTTTACCATCTGTTTGGCATCTCCTACTGTATGTGAAGTGTGGACAGGAGACAGTAGGAACCTGAGATGTACATATTCCATGTGAATGTGAGTGGCTTCTCTCGTGGCTCATGAAGATAGGTGGGAGTCTTTAACTCTGCCAGTTGGAAGGAGGGCAGGACGAACGTAACATGAAAGGAGAGTTGTTCTGTGCTCACTCCATCTGCCACTCTGCTTCTCTTTGCTGCTGCCTTACAACTGGGCTGCACCATGATATCACCTCCTGGGATTGTTCCAGGATTACGTCAAACCATAACATGATCCAGAGATGTATTGCCAATCTGTATTCACAAAATGGTTGGATTTCTTGAGAGAAAAATATCTCTCTGTCACCAGGGTCTGTGGGATATTAAAGGAAACACCTAACCGCTCCAGGTTGGAGCAGACCCAAGCAGGTGGATCAAATATCAGACTGGTGATGGCATGATGGCCACAGTTCACAGGGGCATAACACCAGGCTTGAACAAAGATGGTGCTGAGAGTGGAATGGTTCAGAGACTAGACGATGAATATTCAAAAGAGGAGAACTAGGATATTTGTGGGACCATAAAGCTGAAGGAGTTTGATGCAGGAACCCTACTACAGAGAAAGCACTCAATGAAACTCGCCATCGACCATGGTCATCACTCAAACTCCACAATATATGTTCAGGTTTTCATACACCTCAAATACAGAAGTGGTTATTGCCTCTCATTCTCTATGCAACCATGAATACCAACCATCATTCCCCTTTTAGAACAACAATGACCTTGCAAGTTCCTGTCTCTTTTCAGCTGCTCTAAAGTGACAGTCAAATATAGGAATGTTGATCCCTATTCTTCTGGAAAAAGAACACATGAGCACAGGCATTACTAACTTCGCAGCACCTTCCCCCAATATCTACAATTAAAGCCAAGTGATCCCGGGATATGCAAACCTAATCCTTGCACTGCTTCATTTGAGGACTTCCATCAATATTAACAAAAGAATTCAAAGGGCTCCATTCCTCTTGACACTGGAGCTATAATGATTTTGGGTGAGTGGGTTGTAAATGGCCTGTGAAACTCCTGAATGCTATCAATGCAGGCTAACCTGGACTCAATCCCAAATCCTAGCGATAATCACCAAGTAATCACAAGCAAGTCACTGCAAATCAAAAGTGTGAGAGGAGTTCCTGGGACAAGAGCGGCTGTCTTTCGTGTTCACTTACTGGCTAAACATTAGACCAAGTGGTACAGGTGGAAAGTGCTCTGGCCTGAAAGCCCCTTCACTTGCAGAGAATATGGAAGTGGGTACAAGAAGCCTGGAGAGTGCTAGGTAGAAGTGCGGTAGTCATTTTCAATTTTGCGAAAACCTGTGCACAATGGCAGTTGAAGAAGATGCAGAAAATATTTTCGCATTAGCATACCTATGAGAGGCCATTGTCTCTGTCCTAAGGAGTGTAGAGTGACTTCAGGAACACGTACTGAGGAAATGCAGGTGAGTGTTGAGCACTGCTGTCTTGGAGCACAGTAGCCTTCTGAAAGCTGTTGGTGGACTGGGTTGAATGAGAAATTGGTGCTGTTTTAGAGTGTTGATTTCTTTTGTGACGAGCAGGAAAAAAGAACAGGAAAAGAGACGATGGAATGTTGAGAAGCTCATATGTGGTTTCCTTGTTATTTCCACAATCTCACAGTTGTTTGGGATTCGAAACCCAGGTCTCAAGCACTAAAGGCAGGCACTCTCCAGATGGGCTATATGGCCAGCACAGGAACGGCTTCTGTGAGATACAACACATGATCATGTAATGTCCTAATTAGTAAAATTGTATGCAGAGAAGCAAACATGCCTAGGCAAAAAAATGTCTAAGGAACTCTTATTCTCCTGTCCAAAACAATCCACTATGTTCCTTTTTGCTTGTCATACCCAAGCCTAACCTTGTTCGTGAGGGTAAGGCATTTCCCCTTTCATAACTATGAAAATGGAAGCAGCTGATTGATCCATGAGAGGAAAATATATCAGCAATCCACGGACATACAAGAAACGGGGAGAGGCAGGAATAGTGTTGCCCAAGTGAGAAGCTGCTCAATTGGTCAATGTGTATGGAGATATTGGGGATCATTCACACAAGAATGCCTTGCCTTACATTCAAAATTACCTGACACTTTTCCTAGAAAGATTTTTTTTTTCCTATTTATCCTTTTGAACTTTTTTTGAAAAAAAAACAAGAGCAGAGAAAAAAGTGCTCAATTGCACCAACCAGTTGAGGTGCTGGTATTCTTCCCACCATCTCATGGAGTTAGTTGGGTTCATTCAGAGGAAGTTGTGCCTCCTTGTTCTAAGCCTGTTTCCCTCAGTAAAAGTGCTTCACATTAGCCATACGCTGCTGGAGATATAAAGAGGCAATCGGGCAGTGGCCTCCATATGATTCCAGTTTTTAATATCAAAATTTATTACAGGGAGTTAAGATGCTAAAGTCAATCCTTGATACTTCATTCATTTGGATGCAATCAATTTAACTCGAAAATAGTAACAATTGTTTACCAGTTCTCCTGTGACCTGAGAGCCATTCATGGGAACTCTTCTCTGCTTAAAGGGGAAGGAGAAGGCATTGGTCTGGTAGCTTGTGAAGGTCACGGTGTCTCGAGGCTCCGTAGGAGAAGTCAGTTGATTGCCCTCCCCAAAGTGTTTGGAAACCTTGGGCAACATGAACTTTCACGAGTGTCTCTAGGGACATCGTACTTGCCCCCCAGATTGCAGCTGAGGTCATAGAAGAGAGGACTGAGAACACGGAAGCATCACGGTTCCCATTGCAACCAGAGACCTCCCAGCTGCTGTCTGCTTCAAAGCCACATTGAAGACATGCGGCGGTTCAGGTATGAGGGTTTGAGGATAGATGAAGGGAGCGAGTGCCTGAGTCTTGCGGTTTTGAAGAAATGATTCTATCCTTGTTGCCCTGGGCAAATAGGAAAAAGGCTGTGAGGAATAAATCCCCTCATATCCAGTCTGGACAAGGAATCCCATTGAAGTGTGAGAATTTGCAGTTCCACCCAGGTCCACTAGGTACCGCTGTGCTCCCTTGGACTCACCGTTTTGGGGGGCAGGCAGGTCAACTGCCTCTTCATGCAGGCTATTACATCACACCATTCAAGTGCAACTGGCTGGGAGAGAGGGTTGCTTGAGGGCTCATGGATCAAAAATCATAGCACCAGCACTGCTGGATGGCCCCGCCAACCTCACTGCTCCAGGACTAGGACATCCCGGGTTCTCTTCAGACTCAGGATTCTAGCCTAGGGTCCTATAGCCTCATTGAGAGATGGGTGGTAAGTGATCAGCTCAGTAGAGCATGCAGTTCTTCTCCATAGTTTAGGTGATACTTGATATGGGGCACATCCTTTACCATCTGTCCGGCATCTCCTACTGTCCTGTGAAGTGTGGACAGGAGACAGTAGGAAACCTGGGATATACATGTTCCATGTGTATGTGAGTGGCTCCTCTTGTGGCTCACGAAAATACGTGGGAGTCTTTAACTCTGCAAGTTGGAAGGAGTGAAACGACGAACCTGACATGAAAGGAGAGTTTGTTCTGTGCTCACCCCATCTGCCACTCCGCTTCTCTTGTTGCTGCCTTACAACTGGGCTGCACCATGATATCACCTCCTGTGATTGTTCCAGGATCACATCAAAGCCAATAACATGATGCAGAGATGTATTGCCAATCTGTA